>NW_026293175.1:0-71284 GCF_026419915.1 Harpia harpyja | reverse complement strand
GGGACCCCCCCAGTACCTCAGGAGCTCCTCAGGGGACACCAACTGCCCCCCCGGTACCTCAGCAGGGCCCCCTCGGGTACTTTCAGGGACCCCTCGCTACCTCAGGTACCTCAGCTTCTCCTCAAGGCACCCCAACTGCCCCTCAGGTACCTCAACTGCCCCCCAGTACCTCAGCAGGGCTCCCCCGGGTACTTTAAGGGACCCCCCCGGTACCTCAGCAGCTCCTAAGGGGACCCCAGCTGCCCCTCAGGTACTTCAGCTGCCCCCCAGTACCTCAGCAGGGCTCCCCCCGGTACTTTAAGAGACCCCCCCGGTACCTCAGGTACTCCAGCTTCTCCTCAGGGGACCCCAACTGCCCCTCACCACGGGTACCTCAACCACCCCCCGATACGTCAGCAGCCCCCACCCACCCCTGGGTACTTCAAGGGACCCCCAAGTACCTCAGCAGCCCCCTCGGTACCTCAGGGGACCAACCCCAGGGTGCCTTAAGGGTACCCCAACCACCCGCCAGGTACCTCAGCAGCCCCCCAGGTACCCCAGCTGTCTGACACCCCTCCCAGGAGGGCCCCCCCCCCACACACACACCATGGTAGCCACCCCAGTTGCCCCCCACGTCCCCCCCACAGCTGCCTCCTTGGGGCACCGTGCCCACCCGCCCTGACCCACGGCCCTGGGTAAGTCTCCCAGGCCCCTGCCTGCCTGCAGGGGGGGGTCCCACAGCCTCCCCCACCACCATATGGGCACCACACAGAGCCACCGTGGCCACCCTCACTATGGGGACTACAGCCCAGGGAGGGGAGCGGGGGCCGTGGGACCCCCCCCCCCCGCCCCGTCACAGCAGCAGGGGATGAGTGGGGCTTGAGCACTAATCCGCCCCCCGGCCCCCCAGCCCCCCACCATGGGGCAGCCCCCAGCCCGGTGCCAAAAGGGGATGACCCGAGGGGGCGAGTGGTTCTCCCCGTGGCACCGCTGTGTCCGTGGGTCGGTCTGTCCGACCGTCCCCTGCCTGGGGTTCCCCCCCCTGTAGTGGGGGGCTCCCCGCCGCCCCCCAGAGCGGGGCCGTAATCGTGTCAGCTCCGGTCCCGATTTAGCCCTAATCCCCGGCCGAGGTGATCGGCCTCGTTAACACCCTGCCGGGATTAAGGGGATGCTCACCCCTGACACCCCTGGGGACGGGGGTGTTGCCCCCCCCCCCCGCAAGGCATGCTGGGACATGTAGTCCCCCTGCACCCCCCAGAGGGGGCCATGACCCCCCACTGTCCCCAGGAACCCACGGCGGTGGCGGGATGACCCGGGGGGTCAGCAGGAACCCCAGCACCCACTGGGGGGGGGTGCTGGGGGGCTCAGGAGGCATTTAGGGTATGGGAAGGAGTCAGGGAGCTTTGGGGGGTGCAGGGTGGGAGTGGGCCCTCAGGAGGGGTTTTGGGGTGCAGGGTGGGAGTGGGGGGCTGTGGAGGGGTTTTGGGGTGCAGGTAGGATTAGGACAGTTTGGGGGTACTGGGTGGTCTCGGGGGGGTTTTGGGGTGCAGGTAGGAATCAGGACAGTTTGGGCGTGTAGGTAGGAGTCAGGGAGGTTTGGGGGTGCAGGAAGGGCTGGTGAGGGGGGTTGGGGTGCAGAGTACCAGGGATGCAGTTTTGGGGTGCAGGTAGGGGTCAGGGCAGTTTGGGGGTGGAGGGTGGTCTCGGGGGGGCGTGGTTGGGGTGCAGGTAGGAATTAGGGCAGTCCTGGGGGCACGGGGTGGTCTCAGGAGAGTTTTGGGGTGCAGTTTGGGGGCGTGGGCAGGAGTGGGGCGCCCAGGAGGGGTTTCGGGGTGCTGGCTGCCCGCGGGGGCGGTTTGGGGGCGCAGAGGGTCCCGGGGGGGGCCCCGCCCTCCACGGCAGGAGCTAGTTAAGCCTTTGGGGGGGGGGTCTGATACCCCCTGATCCCCCCAACCCGCTAATCAGGGCTCGGGGGCGATTAGTCGCCCCAAAAGCGGCTTGACGGGTGGGTAAGCCCGGCTTGGCCAGCGCCCGCCCGTCGGATAAGCCGAGCTCAGCCGCGCTTTGCGGCGTTAGCCCCGATTAGGGGGCCGGGGGGGGTCCGGCCCCATCCGCCCCCCTCCCTATAAAGGTCCCGCCGGCCGCCCCCCTGGCCCGCACCCCTCTGCGTCCGCCCGTCCGTCCCCGCCGCCATGCAGAAGTCGCGGGAGGGCCAGGAGGAGCTCCCGGAGGACTTCTACATCCCCATGGCCCTGGACACCCCCAACCTGACGGCGCTGAGCCCCCTTCCTGGTGCCCCAGACCCACCTGGGCAGCCCCGGGGTCTTCATGGGGATGTCGGCCTTCATGTTCATGCTGATCGCCCTGGGGGTGCCCATCAACGCCCTCACCATCTTCTGCACCGCCAAGTACAAGAAGCTGCGCTCCCACCTCAACTACATCCTGGTCAACCTGGCCGTCTCCAACCTGTTGGTCATCTGCGTCGGCTCCACCACCGCATTCTACAGCTTCTCCCAGATGTACTTCGCCCTGGGGCCCACCGCCTGCAAGATCGAGGGCTTCGCCGCCACCCTCGGAGGTAGGCGGGGACGGGGACGCACCGTGGCGGGGAGGGGGGGACGCGGAGCAGAAGGACACAAGAGCGCTGGGGACGTCAGGTGTGCGGGACACCAGGGCGTTGGGGACGTTGGGCATGGGGACGTTGGGCGAGTGGGACACCAGGGCTTGGGGACGTTGGGTAAGTGGGACACCAGGGCGTTGGGAACGTTGGGTATGGGGACGTTGGGCGAGTGGGACGTGGAGCAGAAGGACACGAGAGTGTGGGGACGTTGAGTATGGGGACGTTGGGTGAGTGGGATGTGGAGCAGAAGGACACCAGGGGTTGGGGACGTTGGGGCATGGGGACGTTGGGTGTGTAGGACGTGGAGCAGAAGGACACGAGAGTGTGGGGACGTTGGGTGAGTGGGATGTGGGGCAGAAGGACACCAGGGGTTGGGGACGTTGGGCATGGGGACGTTGGGTGTGTAGGACGTGGAGCAGAAGGACACGAGAGTGTGGGGACGTTGGGCATGGGGACGTTGGGTGTGTGGGACACCAGGGCATGGGGACGTTGGGCGAGTGGGACATGGGGCAGAGGACACCAGGGTGTTGGGGACGTTGGGCATGGGGACGTTGAGTAAGTGGGACACCAGGGCGTTGGGGACGTTGGGTATGGGGACGTTGGGGTGTGTAGGACGTGGAGCAGAAGGACACGAGAAGTTTGGGGACGTTGGGACGTTGAGCATGGGGATGTTGGGTGTGTGGGACACCGGGGCATGGGGACATCGGGCAAGTGGGACGTGGGGCAGAAGGACACCAGGGCGTTGGGGACGTTGGGTAAGTGGGACACCAGGGCGTTGGGGGATGTTGGGTATGGGGACGTTGGGTGTGTAGGACATGGAGCAGAAGGACACGAGACTGCGGGGATGTTGGGTTTGCAGGACACCGGGGTGCGGGGACGTTGGGAGAGTGGGACGCGGGGCAGAAGGACACCGGGGTGTTGGGGACCGTTGGGGTTACGGGACATGGGGTAGAAGGACACTGGGTCGTGGGGACGTTGGACATGGGGACATCAGGTGTGTGGGACATGGGGCAGGGGGACACCGTGGCACAGGGACGTTGGGGAGATGAGGACATGGGGACGTCGCGGGTGTGAGGGGACACGACGTACGGGGACACCGTGGCATGGGGGACGTCGGGCACGCGTGGGACCTGGCGCGTGGTGGCAGCGGGACCCCCCCACGTCCCGGGGCCGTGTGGGGTGGGTGGCACGGGGCCAGCGGCGTCCCCTCTGTCCCCTCTGTCCGCCCCCCCCAGGCATGGTGAGCCTCTGGTCGCTGGCGGTGGTGGCCTTCGAGCGGTTCCTGGTGATCTGCAAGCCCCTGGGCAACTTCACCTTCCGGGGCAGCCACGCCGTCCTGGGCTGCGCCGCCACCTGGATCTTTGGCCTCGTCGCCTCCGTGCCCCCCCTCTTCGGCTGGAGCAGGTCTGGGCGTTCCCCGGGATTTGGGGGAAGATGGGAGGGGGGGGCTGCGGGAGGCAGCCGGCGTGAGGCGTGACCGTGTCCTTCCCCCCCCCCCAGGTACATCCCCGAGGGGCTGCAGTGCTCCTGCGGCCCCGACTGGTACACCTCCAACAACAAGTGGAACAACGAGTCCTACGTCATCTTCCTCTTCTGCTTCTGCTTCGGCGTGCCCCTCGCCATCATCATCTTCTCCTACGGGCGCCTGCTCCTCACCCTGCGCGCGGTAAAACCCCCCCCCCTGATCCCCAGATCCCCCCCCCACCCCTGCCAAGGAGGACACGGGGCAGGGGGCACGGGCACCGGCTTTATTGGGGGGACGCGGAGGCGGGAGGGGAAGCAGCCGCCCACGGGGGTGGTTGGGGGGGGACAGGGGGGACCCTAGAGGGGTGGCCGTTCCCTGGGGGGACCCTATAGGGCTGGCGGTGCCCCGTGGGTCAGAGGGGACCCTATAGCGACGGCAGGTCCCTGGGGGGGGACGGACACCCTGTGAGAGACGAGGGTTCCCTGTGGGTCAGGAGGGGACCTGATGGAGATGACCGTTCCCCAGGGTGACCCTATAGGGCTGGCGGTGCCCCGTGGGTAAGAGGGGACCCTATAGCGACGGCAGGGTCCCTGGGGGGGGGACACAACACCCTATAGAGATGGCGGTTCCCTGTGGGTCAGAGGGGACCCGACGGAGATGACCGTTCCCCAGGGCGACCCTATAGCGATGGTGGTTCCCCGTGGGTCAGGGGGGACCCTATAGCGACGGCAGGTCCCTGGGGGGGGGACGGACACCCTATAGAGATGAGGGTTCCCTGTGGGTCAGAGGGGACCCGACAGAGATGACCGTTCCCCAGGGCGACCCTATAGTGATGGCGGTTCCCGTGGGTAAGAGGGGACCCTATAGCGACGGCAGGTCCCTGGGGGGGGGACACAACACCCTATAGAGATGGCGGTTCCCCGTGGGTCAGAGGGGACCCTATAGCGACGGCAGGTCCCTGGGGGGGGACACGGACGCCCTATAGAGACAACAGTGCCCCGTGGGTCAGAGGGGACCCGATGGAGATGACCGTTCCCCAGGGCGACCCTATAGCGATGGCGGTTCCCCGCGGGTCAGAGGGGACCCTATAGCGACGGCAGGTCCCTGGGGGGGGACACGGACGCCCTACAGAGACGAGGGTTCCCGCGGGTCCTCGGGGCCCCCTGAGCGCCGTCGGCGGCTCCCCGCAGGTGGCGAAGCAGCAGGAGCAGTCGGCCACGACGCAGAAGGCGGAGCGGGAGGTGACCAGATGGTGGTGGGTGATGGTGCTGGGCTTCCTCGTCTGCTGGGCGCCCTACTCGGCCTTCGCCTCTGGGTGGTGACGCACCGCGGGCAGGCCTTCGACGTGGGGCTGGCCTCCGTCCCCTCCGTCTTCTCCAAGGCCTCCACCGTCTACAACCCCGTCATCTACGTCTTCATGAACAAGCAGGTGGGGGCGGCGGCCGGGGCGGGCGGGGGTCGGGGGGGCCTCGGGGGCCCCCCAGCCCAGGGCGGGGCGGGGCGGGGCGGGGGGGCACCGGCGGTGTCGCCTGGGGACGCCCGGGGACGGCCCAGTAACACGGCCCGGTGATGCTCCAGTAACCCCCCAGTGACCCCCGGTAATGCCCCAGTGACACCCCAATAACACCCCAGTGACCCCCAGGTAACACCCCAATAACATCCCAGTGATGCTCCAGTAACACGCCCCAGTGACACCCTAATAACCCCCCAGTGACCCCCAGTAACCCCCTGGTAACACCCCAGTGATGCTCCAGTAACACGCCCCAGTGACACCCCAGTAACCCCCCAGTGACCCCCGGTAATGCCCCAGTGACACCCCAATAACATCCCAGTGATGCTCCAGTAACACACCCCAGTGACACCCCAATAACCCCCCAGTGACCCCCAGTAACCCCCTGGTAACACCCCAATAACACCCCAGTGATGCTCCAGTAACACGCCCCAGTGACACCCCAATAACCCCCCAGTGACCCCCGGTAATGCCCCAGTGACACCCCAATAACATCCCAGTGATGTTCCAGTAACACACCCCAGTGACACCCCAATAACCCCCCAGTGACCCCGGTAATGCCCCAGTGATGCCCCAATAACATCCCAGTGATGTTCCAGTAACACGCCCCAGTGACACCCCAATAACCCCCCAGTGACCCCCAGGTAACACCCCAATAACATCCCAGTGATGCTCCAGTAACACGCCCCAGTGACACCCCAATAACCCCCCAGCGACACACCCCCGTGACCCCAGTAATGCCCCAGTGACACCCCAATAACACCCCAGTGACCCCCAGGTAACACCCCAATAACACCCCAGTGATGCTCCAGTAACACGCCCCAGTGACACCCCAATAACCCCCCAGTGACCCCCAGTAACCCCCTGGTGACACCCCAATAACATCCCAGTGATGCTCCAGTAACACGCCCCAGTGACACCCCAGTAACACACCCCAGTGACCCCCTGGTGATGCCCCAGTAACACGGCGCAGTAACACGCCCCAGTGATGCTCCAGTGACCCCCTGGTGACACCCCAATAATTCTCCAGTAACATCCCAGTAACCCCCAGTGACACCCCAGTAACCTGCCCCAGTGACCCCCTGGTGACACCCCAATAACTCCCCAGTGACACCCCAGTAACACGCCCCAGTGATACCCCAGTAACACACCCCAGTAACCCCCAGTGACACCCCAGTAAGGGACCAGTGATGGCCTAAGAACATGCCCCAGTGACCCCCTGGTGACACCCCAATAACTCGCAGGTGACACCCCAGTAACACGCCCCAGGGACCCACTGGTGATGCCCCAATAACACCCCAGTGACCCCCTGGTGACACCCCAGTAACACGCCCCAGTGATACCCCAGTAACACACCCCAGTAACCCCCAGTGACACCCCAGTAAGGGACCAGTGATGGCCTAAGAACATGCCCCAGTGACCCCCTGGTGACACCCCCAATAACTCCCAGGTGACACCCCAGTAACACGCCCCAGTGACCCACTGGTGATGCCCCAATAACGCCCCAGTGACACCCCAGTAAGAGCCCAGTGACATCCAGGCAGTATGCCTGGTGACAGGGGGGACGCTGTCGGGGGCGGGGGGGGTGACAGCGGCGAGGGGGGGGTGACGCCAGCGGGGGGGGAGTGACACCATCGCCCTCCCCAGTTCCGCTCCTGCATGCTGAAGCTGGTGTTCTGCGGGAAGAGCCCCTTCGGGGACGAGGACGACGTCTCGGGATCCTCGCAGGCCACCCAGGTCTCCTCCGTCTCCTCCAGCCAGGTCTCGCCCGCGTAGGCCGCCCCACGGCAGCCTCTGCCCCACGGCGTTCGCCCCACGGTGGGCTCGGGCCCCCCCCCCACACACATCTCCCCCACCCCGGGGCGGCGTGGGGCTCCCCGGGCGGTGGGGTGCCGGAGGGGGGGGACGCGCGCGTGGCTCCTCCGCCCGCCGTGGGGCAGCCCCACTGCTCTGTTGTACATACACCCCCCCCGCGCCCCGCTGTACCCCACGGCATTAAACACTGGAGATGCAGCCTCTGCCTCTGCACGGGGTGGGGGGGGTCCCCACGCCCCCCCCCCGGAGCCGGCCCGCGGTGCGGGGGGGGGCCGCGCGGGCCGAGTTCTGCTAGTAGTGAGCTTTTTGCCAACGTAAATAGTTCAGAACTAGCGGAATTCCTGTCGCACGGCCCCGGGGCGGGCACGGCCCCACGGCGACCCACGGCGGTTCACGGCGCCTCACCGCGGCCCGTCGTGCCCCACGGCAGCCCCTGATGCCCCCACGGCACCCCACGGCGGCCCGTGGAGTCCCGTGACAGCCCCGTGGCGCTCCACAGCAGCCCGCGGTGTCCCGCACGGGCCCCGCAGCACCCCGTCGTGTCCCACAGCAGCCCCACGGAGGCCCGTGGTGTCCCGCGGCAGCCCCACAGCAGCCCACGGTGCCCCACAGCACCCCACCATGGCCCGTGGCACCCCGGCAGCCACCCGTGGCATCCCTCAGCAGCCCCACAGCACCCCGCAGTGGCCACTGGTGTCCTGCGCCAGACCCACGGCAGCCCGGGGTGTCCCACATCACCCCGTTGTGTCCCACAGCGCTCCGTAACGCCCCACGGCAGCCCCGCAGCACCCCACTGTGTCCCACAGCACCCCATGGTGCCCCGTGGCTGTCCACAGTCTCCCACAAAGACCCCACGGCACCCCACGGCACACATCTTGTCCCACAGCAGCCCCGCAGCCCCACACAGTGGCCAGTGGTGTCCCGTGGCACCCCACAGCACCCCACAGCGGCCACTGGTGTCCTGTGCCAGACCCACGGCAGCCCAGGGCGTCCCACAGTGATCCCACAGCAGCCTGTGGTGCCCCACACCGGCCCACTGTGTCCCACATCACCCCACGTCACCCCACAGCACCCCATGGTGCCCCACAGCAGCCCCACACAGTGGCCAGTGGTGTCCCGTGGCACCCCACGGCACCCCACCATGTCCCGTGGCGTCCCTCAGCAGCCCCACAGCAGCCACTGGTGTCCTGTGACAGACCCACGGCAGCCCGGGGTGTCCCACAGCGGCCCCACAACACCCCACTGTGTTCCACATCACCCCATGTCACTCCACAGCACCCCATGGTGCCCCACGGCACCCCCACAGCCCCACACAGCACCCCACGGTGTCCCATGGCACCCCACAGCAGCCCTTGGTGTCTCACGGCACCCCACCATGTCCCGTGGCATCCCTCAGCAGCCCCACAGCGGCCACTGGTGTCCTGTGACAGACCTACGGCAGCCCAGGGTGTCCCATGGCACCCCACGGCACCCCACTGTGTCCCACAGCAGCCCACTGTGTCCCACGTCACCCCACAGCACCCCACTGTGTCCCACAGCACCCCACTGTGTCCCATGGCACCCCACAACATCCCACAGCACTCCACTGTGTCCCACAGCACCCCACGGCACCCCACTGTGTCCCACAGCACCCCACAGCGTCCCACAGCACCCCACTGTGTTCCACGGCACCCCACAACATCCCACAGCACTCCACTGTGTCCCACAGCACCCCACAGCACCCCACTGTGTCCCACAGCAGCCCACAGCGTCCCACGGCACTCCACTGTGTCCCACAGCACCCCACTGTGTCCCGCGTCACCCCACAGTGTCCCACAGCGTCCCACAGCACGGCACTGTGTCCCACGTCACCCCACAGCAGCCCACTGTGTCCCATGGCACCCTACAGCGTCTCACAGCACCCCACTGTGTCCCACAGTGTCCCACAGCACCCCACTGTGTCCCACAGCACCCCACAGAGCGTCCCACAGCACCCCACTGTGTCCCGCATCACCCCACAGCACCCCACTGTGTCCCACAGCACCCCACTGTGTCCCACGTCACCCCACAGCACCCCACTGTGTCCCACAGCACCCCACAGAGCGTCCCACAGCACCCCACTCTGTCCCGCATCACCCCACAGCACCCCACAGCGTCCCACAGCACCCCACTGTGTCCCGCGTCACCCCACAGCACCCCACTGTGTCCCACAGCACCCCACTGTGTCCCGTGTCACCCCACAGCACCCCACAGTGTCCCACGGCAGCCCCACGCGCCCCACATCATCTGCGGTGTCCCCACGGCCCCCCGCCGCGTCCCCACAGCCGCCCTACGGCACCCGTGACGTCCCCGCAGCCCCCCACGCCCCCCCCCCCAGCCCCACGGCACTTACCCGCCCCGGCTCCAGCGGGGTCCGGCTGCCCCCCGGGTGCTGTGGGGAGAGAGACAGGGAGTGGGGGGCACCGACACCCCCCACAGCACCCCCCTCATCCCGCCTGCCCCACACGGGGGGGGCTCCCGCCACCCCACGGCCCCGGCATGGGGCAGCCCCCCCCCCCACCCCTTTCCTCGCCCGAAACGGGGGTCCCGCACCCCGCCGGCGCGCCCCACGCGCTGCGCCCCGTTCTCCCCCGCCGCCGCCGCCGCCGCGCCCCCTTTTCCCCTCCCGGGGGATTAAAATTTCCAGTGTCCCCCCTAATCGGACTCCCCCGGGGCGACCCGAAAATCCCCGGATTAGGGGTGGGGGGGGGGCGGCTCCCGGTTGCGCCGGAGAGGATTAGGGTCGGGGCTGGGGGGCACCTTTGGGGCGACGGGCCCCCGGGGAGCACCCCCAAACCCCGCACCCCCTGCGGACCCCTGTCGGGATGGAGCGGGGCGACGGCCCCCCCGCCTTTGGGGCCCCCCTCGTTAATCCCCCCTCCCCAGCTGGGCCTAATTGCTAATTAAGGCTGCGGGCTATTTTTAAGGGTGCTGGGGCGAGGGGGGGGGGGGGTGGCCCCGTTCCCCCCGTGCCCTACTTGGCCCCGCGCCGCAGCCCCCCCCCGGTGATGTAACCGCCTTGGCCCCATGACCGCGATCTGTCGGGCCCCATGAGCGTCAGCGCCCCGACGCCGTGGGGCGGGAGGGGGTCCGGCACCCAGTTATGGGGCAGGAGGGGGTCCGGCACCCCGCCGTGGGGTGAGAAGGGGCCTAGTGCTCCGCTGTGGGGGGAAAAGGGGGTTCAGCGTCTTGCTGTGGGGCAGGAGGGGGTTCAACACCCCGCTATGTGGGGCAGGAGGGGTGCCAGCACCCCGCCATGGGGCGGGAGGGGGTCCCAGCACCCCGCCGTGGGGCAGGAGGGACCCCCAATCCCCCGTGCTGTGGGGCAGGAGAGCGTGGGGTCATGCCGCCCGCGGGGCAGGGTGCGGGAACGCCGGCCGTGCCGCGTCCCGGGGGGCCGGTGACGGCCGCGGGCCCTGTCCCGCTCCCCCACGGGCGCAGACCCCGGGCGGGGGGCTGGGGGGGGGGTGTGGGTGTCCGCTGGGCGCCCTCGTTAGCCAAACGGGCCGTCAGGAAATTGCGGGTGACGGGATTAGCCCTCGGCGTCAATCCCAATCAGCGCTCACCCCGGCTGCTCGGCAAAGCAGGCGGGTGAGGCCGGGCCGGGCCGGGGGGGCCCCCTGATCCCCACGGCCCAATTAAGGGATCAGGGGGGCTTTGGGGGGGACGGGGGGCTAATCCCGGGGGGGTGGGTATAAGAAGCGGGGAGCGGGCGGCGGGCGGCAGAGCCCGGCGCCGACATCCGCTCCCCCCCCGCCCGAAGGTCCTCGGTCTCCTTCCTCGGCTAGGCGGCATGGCGGCGGGCTGGGAGACGGCGGTGTTCGCGGCGCGCCGGCGGCACGAGGACGAGGACACGACGCGGGACAGCGTCTTCACCTACACCAACAGCAACAACACCCGCGGTGAGCGGCCGGCGCCGGCGGGGTGGGGGGGACACGCGCGGAGGTGGGGACGGCGGGGCGAGCGCCGACACCCCCCCCCCCTCGACCTTTCTCCGCCGCCCCAGGTCCCTTCGAGGGTCCCAACTACCACATCGCCCCGCGGTGGGTCTACAACCTGACCTCGCTGTGGATGATCTTCGTGGTGGTGGCCTCCGTCTTCACCAACGGGCTGGTGCTGGTGGCCACCTGGAAGTTCAAGAAGCTGCGTCACCCCCTCAACTGGATCCTGGTCAACCTGGCGGTGGCCGACCTGGGGGAGACCGTCATCGCCAGCACCATCAGCGTCATCAACCAGATCTTCGGCTACTTCGTCCTGGGCCACCCGCTCTGCATCATCGAGGGCTACACCGTCTCCGCCTGCGGTGAGACCCGCGTCCCTGCCCGGGGAGTGCCGGGAGGCGTGGGGCAGGGCTCGGGGTGCTGGGAGCCGTGGGGCAGGGCTGGGGAGTGGGTCTGTGTGGTGCTGGGAGCCGTGGGGCAGGGCTGGGGGTGCTGGGAGCCGTGGGGCAGGGCTGGGGAGTGGGTCTGTGTGGTGCTGGGAGCCGTGGGGCAGGGCTGGGGGTGCTGGGAGCCGTGGGGCAGGGCTGGGGAGTGGGTCTGTGGGGTGCTGGGAGCCGTGGGGCAGGGCTGGGGAGTGGGTCTGTGTGGTGCTGGGAGCCGTGGGGCAGGGCTGGGGGTGTTGGGAGCCGTGGGGCAGGGCTGGGGAGTGGGTCTGTGGGGTGCTGGGAGCCGTGGGGCAGGGCTTCGGGTCCCAAGACCCCCACATGGGGGCAGGACCACGGGGCCGGGCTAGGAGCCGGAGGGTGAGCCGCAGCACAGAGCCGTGGGGCTGAGATGTGGGGCAGGACCCGGGGGGGGCCGAGCGCCCCACGCCACAGCCCCGGCCGGGCTAGAGGATACACCGAGACCCCCGGAGCCGGGCGCCGAGGGGCCGTACGCCGTGGGGTCGTACGCCGTGGGGCCGTACGCCGTGGGGCAGCCCCCCTGACCCCCCCGCCCTTCTCCCCCCCCCAGGCATCACGGCGCTGTGGTCGTTGGCCATCATCTCCTGGGAGCGGTGGTTCGTCGTCTGCAAACCCTTCGGCAACATCAAGTTCGACGGGAAGCTGGCGGTGGCCGGCATCCTCTTCTCCTGGATCTGGTCCTGCGCCTGGACCGCGCCCCCCATCTTCGGCTGGAGCAGGTGGGGCGGGGGGGCGCGACGAGGCTGGGGGGGGGCAGGCGGGCCCCACGGCGGCCCCTCGCCCCACACGTCTGCCCCGTTCCGCCCCCCAGGTACTGGCCCCCACGGGCTGAAGACGTCCTGCGGCCCCGACGTGTTCAGCGGCAGCTCGGACCCGGGGGTGCAGTCCTACATGGTGGTGCTGATGGTCACCTGCTGCTTCTTCCCCCTCACCATCATCATCCTCTGCTACCTCCAAGTCTGGCTGGCCATTCGGGCGGTGAGTGGGGGGGGGGGGCGTCCGGGGAGCCCACCCCCACCCCACAGAGCTCCCCAGGTCTCCTCGAGAGCCCCGGGCAGCCCGTCTCCCCACACAGACCTGCCACAGACCCCCAGGGAGCCCCCCTGCAGCCCATCTCCCCCCCCCAGACCCCCCCGCAGCCCCCCTTGGAGCCCCTGTGGGGCCCATCTCCCCCCATAGACCCCCCCCCCGCAGCCCCCCAGGAGCCCATTTCCCTCCCCTAGACACCCCCATGGGGCCCATCTCCCCCCCACAGACCCCTGCAGCCCACGAGGGAGCCCCCCTGGAGCCCATCTCCCCCCCCCCACCCCCTTGCAGCCCCCCCATCTCCCCCCGCAGCCCCCTTTGGACCTCCTGTGGAGCCCATCTCCCCCTCCTAGACCCCTGCAGCCCCAAGGAGCCCATCTCCCCCCCCCAGACCCCTCTGCGGCCCCCCCCCATCTCCCCCCACAGCCCCCCTTGGAGCCCCCCTGGAGCCCACCTCTCCCCCCCAGACCCTCTACAGCCCCCCAGGAGCCCATCTCCCCCCCCAAACCCTTCTGCAGCCCCCCCAGGCCCCCTTGGAGCTCCCCCAGAGCCCATCTCCCCCCCCCCCGACCCCCCTGCAGCCCCCCATGGGGCTCACCTCCCCCACCTAGACCCCTGCAGCCCCCCGGGAGCCCAATCCCCCCCCCCCCCGCCCCGAGCCCCCCTCCCCTGAGCCCCCTCCCTCCCCTGGGCCGCAGGTGGCCGCCCAGCAGAAGGAATCGGAGTCGACGCAGAAGGCGGAGAAGGAAGTGTCGCGCATGGTGGTGGTGATGATCGTGGCCTACTGCTTCTGCTGGGGGCCCTACACCATCTTCGCCTGCTTCGCCGCCGCCAACCCCGGCTACGCCTTCCACCCGCTGGCCGCCGCCCTGCCCGCCTACTTCGCCAAGAGCGCCACCATCTACAACCCCATCATCTACGTCTTCATGAACCGGCAGGTGGGCGCCCGCGGGGCGACGCGCGTGGGGAAGCGGGATTCGGCGCGGCGGCGAGGACGGCGGCGGGGTCGGGGCGGGGGCAGGGCGGGGCAGCGGCGCCCGCCTCTGCCCTGACACGCCCTTCTCTCTCCCCTCTCCGGCCCCGCAGTTCCGCAACTGCATCCTGCAGCTCTTTGGGAAGAAGGTGGACGACGGCTCCGAGGTCTCCACCTCCCGCACCGAGGTCTCCTCCGTCTCCAACTCCTCCGTCTCGCCCGCGTAGGGCCCCCCCCGGCCCCCTCCCGCCCCCCAATAAAGGTTTGTACCCCCGGAATGGTGTCGGCCTGCCCCGCGACCTCCGCCTTCCCATCAGCCTCTGCGGCGGGGGGGGGGGATACACCCCCCCCCCCCAAGACCCCCACCGTCCCGGCAGCCCCCGGGCCCGAGGCCCGCGGACACGACGGCGTCCCTTCCCGCGGGGTGCGAAGGTGGGCGCCGAGCCCCGCCCCCGTCAGGCTGACAGCCAGTAGGGAGCCCCCCCGGGCGGCACGCCGCGCAGCTATTGGCCGAAGGGGATGTCAGTCTCGGGCGCACGCCCGCCCCGCCCCGCCCCGTTCCCGCGGACGCCGGGCCAATCGGAACAGGCGCGGCGGAGCGCCGCGCTTCCTCCAATCACGGGGGGGGACGTCACCGGGGAGGGCGGGGCGCACTCGGCACCGCACTTCCGCGCCGACGGGGAGGGCGAGCGGGAGGGCGGGCCGCGGCGCCAAGCGGCCAATCAGAAGGGGGCGAGGGAGGGGCGGCGGCCAATCCGGCGCGCCGGACGGGGAGAAGGGGCGGGGGCTCCCGTCGCCGTCAGCGATTTCAAACGGCGGCGGCGGCGGGGCGGGGCGGGGCCGCACCGGCAGGAGACGTCACCACCGCCCGGCGGCTGGCCACGCCCCGCCCGCGCCCATTGGCGGAGAGGGGAGGGGGCGGGCAGGAGGCGCGCGCCGCGCTCCCATTGGCCGAGAGGGGCGGGTTGGGGAGGGGAGGGGGGGGCACGTGCTGGTCGCGCGAGCGCCGCGCGCTGGCCGGCCGGGAGGGGGCGGGGGGGAGGTGGCGCTCCCTCCTCTGATTGGCTGCGGCGGGAAGGGGGTGCACGCGCCGAGCGGGTGGCAGCAGCGGCGGGGGGGGGGCGGGGGAGAGCGGTGACGCGGCGTCCCCGCCAGCGCCGCGCCCTGATTGGCGGAAAAGGGCGGGAGCGGCGCGCGCCCGCGCTGATTGGCGGAAAAACGGCGGGAGCGGCGCGCGCCGAGCCGTTAACGCCTGGAGTGGCGGGAACAGGTGGCCGCCGCGCGAGCGCTGCGCTCTGATTGGCTGAAGGGCCGCGGGGGAGGGAGGGGTGGCACGTGTGTGTGTGGGGGGGGTCGCTCGAGCGCCGCCCTCTGATTGGCAGAAAAGGGCGGGAGCGGTGCGCGCCTGCTCCGATTGGCTGAAAAACGGCGGGAATGGCACGTGCCGAGCCCTTAACGCCTGGAGTGGCAGGAACAGGTGGCTGCCGCGCGAGTGCTGCGCTCTGATTGGCTGAAGGGCCCGGGGGTGGGGCGGCAGCCACGTGGGGTGGCACAAGCCCAGCGCTCTGATTGGCTGAAAAGGGCGGGAGGGGCGCTGTCCCGGTTTGACCCCAGCCGTAGACTAAACCCGGTGCAGCTGCTCAGGCGCTTCCCCCCCACCCAGGGGGATGGGGGAGAGAATCGGGGGGAAAAAAACCAGTAAAACTCGTGAGTGGAGATAAGAACAGCTTAACAGAACAGAAAACAAGAAACTAGTAACGGTAACGCTAATAAAATGACAACAGTAACGATAAAAGGATCGGAATGTACAAATGATGCGCAGTGCAACTGCTCACCGCCCGCCGATCACCACCCAGCCAGTCCCCGAGCGGCGATCCCCCGCCCCCACTCCCAGTTCCTATACTGGATGGGACGTCCCATGGTATGGAATACCCCGTTGGCCAGTTTGGGTCAGGTGCCCTGGCTGTGTCCTGTGCCAACTCCTTGTGCCCCTCCAGCTTTCTCGCTGGCTGGGCATGAGAAGCTGAAAAATCCTTGACTTTAGACTAAGCATTTTTAGCAACACCTGCAAGCATCAGTGTTATCAACGTTCTTTGCATACTGAACTCGAAACACGGCACCGTATCAGCTACTAGGAAGACAGTTAACTCTATCCCAGCTGACACCAGGGCAGGCGCGTGCCTGCTCTGATTGGCTGAAAAAGGCGGGAATGGCATGCGCCAAGCCCTTAACAGGAGTGGGGCACGTGGGAGTCGCGCAAGCGCTGCGCGCTGATTGGCTGAAAAGGGCGGGAGTGGAGCGTGCCCGCTCTGATTGGCTGAAAAAGGGCGGGAATGGCGTGCGCCGAGCCTTTAACAGCCGGAGTGGCAGGAACACGTGGCCGCCGCGCGAGCGCTGCGCTCCGATTGGCTGAAGGGTCGGCAGGGGCGGTGGCGGCGGCGTCTGCCACGTGGGGGTGGCGCGGTCCGATTGGCTAAAAACGGCAGGAGGGGCGCGCGCGCCGGCGCCGGCGCGGATTGGCAGGAAGGAGAGGGAGGGGCGGGGGGGGAGCGGCGCGCCGTTTTCGGCGGGAAGCGGGAGTGCACGTGCCCATCGCGCGAGCACCGCGCTGCGATTGGCGGGGAGCAGCGGGGAGGTGGGGGGGGGGGAAGAGGCGCTCCGATTGGCGGAGGTGGCGCCCGGCCCCGCCCCCGCCGCCTGAGGGAGCATTGGCGGGAGGGGGCGCCATTTTGTCCCGGAGCCCGGCCGGGGCCGTGGGCTGGTCGGGGGTTTCTCCCCGTCTCTGAGGTAACCGAGCCCTGCCCGGGTTCCCTCAGCCCCGCCATGGCGGCCGGGGAGGGCAGACGCCCTGCGCGGCTGCCGGCGAAGCCCCGGCGGAGGCTGCGGTGCCGGGGAGACCCAGCTGAGCGCCTGGCCCCCAGGTGTGTGCGCGGTGGGACCGGTGCCCGTGCGGGCCGGGTGCGGAGGGGGAGCGGGCGCTGGGGGTCTGTCCTGGGACGGGACGGAGGGGTTCGGCGTGGGGGGGGGACACACAGGGGACGTGTCCCTCGAGGGACTGGGAGCACTGGGATCCTTGTGCTCCCAGACCGGTTCAAGGTGGTGGTGGGAGGATACTGGTTTTCCCTCCCCCAATCCAACTGGTCTTACTGGGGCTCCAATCGACATCTGGCATGGCTGGGACCGCCCCCCCCCGCCCCAGCCGAGGAAGGAGCCCAGGCATCCCGCCCCTGCCCGCTCTCCCTCTGCGTCCCCAGGGTCCCCCGTGTCCCCCGGTGCTGGTGAACAAGGGGCTGCGGCGGGGGGGGGGTTGTGTCCCTGTCCCGGGACACGCGAGGGACACCCACGGGGGACACGCGGGGTCAGCTACAGGCGGAGGAGGGGGCGTGCCCGCTCGGTTGTGTGTGCGCGGGGGGCGTGTCTTCGTGACCCCGCCCTCCCCACCGCCCAAGCCCCGCCCCTCCGGCCCCGCCCCCCGGCCCGCAGCGCGCCGCGCCTCGGGCACCGCCGCAGCGCCGGGGACCCATGGGCCGGTATGGGGGGGGGGCACCGGGGACGGGGAGGGAGTGCCCTGCGTGGGGAGAGGCGGGCAGTGTAAATGGAGGGGGCTGCAAATCGGGGGGGGGGGGCGTTGTAAGGGGGGAGGGGGTCCGTTGCGAATGGGGGGGGGGCTGGCTGGCAAAAGAGGGGGTGTATTGCAAAAGGGGGGGCACTGTAAACGGGGAGGGGGCGTCTGTGTGAGTTGCACGGGGTGGGGGGGGGTCGGGGCAGCGCGCGGGGGGGGGGGGGGGCAGCAGGCTCTGCGCCCCGGTGGGCCCGTTATGGCACTGCGGTGCTGCCGGCGGTGGCGGGGGTGGGGGTATTGTCGAGGGGGGGGGTGTCGCTTTGGGGGGGCCGCTTCGTTTCGTGGGGTCACGGCACCTCACAGGGCCGGGTGTTGCTTTGGGGGGGGCACGGTGGGGGTCCCCGGTGCTTGGGGGCGGGGATGGGGGGCTGGGGACTTGCCGGGGAGCCCTGCGGGGAGGTGGGGGGGGGGGAACAGGGGGGCGGTTGATGCGATCACACGCGTGTGCAACGGCGTGGGGGAGGGCCCTGTGCATGCTGGGGCTTCTGGGGGCACACGCGTGTGCTGGGGGACACCTGTGTGCGGGGGTGGGCCGGCAGCACACGCATGTGTGTGCGGGTGTGCCGGTGGGCACACGTGTGTGCAGGCGGGCCGGGGTGCACGGGTACAGGGGGTACACGCGTACCTGTCAGTGCGCTGAGGGCACACGCGTGTGCAAGGACGGCCGGGGCGCACGCCTGTACAGGCGCGCTGGTGGCATGCACGCGTGCCAGGGGACGCGCGTGTCCGGGCCGTACCAGCGGGCGTGTGCGCAGGGGCGTCAAGGGCACGCGTGCGAGCGCGTCGGGGCAGCGGTGGCCACGCGCGCGTGCGAGCGCGTCAAGGGCGGGCGCGCGTGCAAGCACGCCGAGGCAGCGGCGGCACGCGCGCGTGCGAGCGCCTCGAGAGCACACGCGCGTGGGAGCGCGCCAGGGCCCGGGCTCTGGCACGCGGGGGGCTGGAGGGGGGTCTCTGTGCGCGTGTCCGTGTGTCCGTGTCCCCCGTCCCACGCACACGCGTGTGCCGGCCCGGGGGGGCGGGGCTTGCACACGCGCGTGCCCCCGCCCCCCCCCCCCGTTGCGGGGGCAGAGCCGGGCCGGGGGCGCCCCGCCCCCCCCTTTGGCGCAGTCCTCGCGCGCCCGCCGCAGGGCCGGGGGCGGAGCCGAGCCGCGCTGGCCCCGCCCCCGCCCGCCGCTCATTGGCCGCCGCCGCGGGACGGACGGGCGCGGGGGGGCGGGGCCTGGGCGGAGGGAGGGGCGGCCTGAGGGGACCGGGGGCGGCTGCTGGGGGAACTGGGAGCTGCTGGGGGAACTGGTGGGACTCGCCGTTACTGGGGGAACTGGGAGCTACTGGGCAGACTGGGAGTTGCTGTAGGAACTGGTGGGGCTCGCCGTTACTGGAGGAACTGGTGGGACTCACTGTTACTGGGGGAACTGGGAGTTACTGGGGGAACTGGTGGGACTCGCTGTTCCTGGGGGAACTGGGAGCTACTGGGCAGACTGGGAGTTGCTGTAGGAACTGGTGGGGCTCGCCGTTTACTGTGGGAACTGGTGGGACTCGCTGTTCCTGGGGGAACTGGGAGTTACTGGGCAGACTGGGAGTTACTGTGGGAACTGGTGGGACTCGCCATTACTGGGGGAACTGGGAGTTACTGGGGAAACTGGGACTTACTGTGGGAACTGGTGGGACTCACTGTTACTGGGCAGACTGGGAGTTACTGGGAGTGATGAGGGAATTGTGGAATAAGGGTTACTGGGGCAGCTGGGAGCTACTGGGATTTACTGAGGGTGTTACGGATTGGGACTTACTGGAAGAACTGGGGAGAGAGAATGTAAGAAGAGGGGGAGCTGCTGGGATTTACTGGGGGAACTGGAGGAGGAGAACATGAGAAGACTGCAAGTTACTGGGATCGCTGGGAGCTACTGGGATTTGCTGAGAGAATTGAGAGTTAATTGGAGCTTCTGCAGAGCCTGGGAATTACTGTGGGAACTGAGGGTAATGGGGTACTGGGGAGACTGGGAGCTACTGGGATTTGCTGAGGGGATTGGGAGCTCTGGGACTTTCTGAGGGATTTGTTGGGGGAACAGATCACTGGGGGAGCTGGGAGTTACTGGAGATCTGGAGGAACTCGCAGTTTTGGGGGGGACTGGGCTATTCTGAGGCAGCTGGGGATCACTGGGGGGACTGGGAGATGCTGGTGTGTAGGGAGGGGGCAGGGCTTTGCTGGGGAAGGGAGGTGACGGACTGGGAGTGACTGGTCCGTGCTGGGCCGCGGGTGACGGCCGTGTCCCCAGGTGTGGCCCGGGCAGGGGGGGCGGCCGCCCCTGACCCCGGCGCCGTCCATGGCCTGGCCCCCGCGGGGGGGCGAGCGACCAGCCAGGGGGGGCCCCCCGGCATGACCCCCCCCGGGCCCCGCCACCGTCACCGTCACCGCTGAGCAGGTGAGAGACCCCCGGCAGCGCCCCTGCTCCCCAACAATGTCCCCAGGCCATGTCCCGTGTCCCTGACGATGTCCCCAGCGATGTCCTATGTCCCTAATGATGTCCCCAAGCCATGTTCTGTGACCCTAATGATGTCCTGTGTCCCTAATGATGTCCCCAAGCCATGTTCTGTGACCCTAATGATGTCCCTTGTCCCTAATGACGTCCCCAAGTCACGTTCTGTGACCCTAATGATGTCCCGTGTCCCTAATGACATCCCCAAGTCACGTTCTGTGACCCTAGCGATGTTCCCAGCAATGTCCCATGTCCCTAACGATGTCCCCAACAATGTCCCGTGTCCCTAACGATGTCCCCAAGTCATGTCCCGTGGCCCTAGCGATGTCCCCCAGCCCCAATGATGTCCCTTGTTTCTAATGATGTCCCCAAGTCGTGTCCTGTATCCCTACCGATATCCCTTGTGCCTAACGATGTGCCAAGTTATGCCCTGCATTCCTAGCGACCTCCCTCGTCCCTGATAACGTCCCCCACAATGTCCCTCGTCCTTAGCGACGTCCCCAAATTGTATGCTGTGTTCCTTGCCTCTAAAGATGTCCCCAAGCCATCAGGGCTGTCCCCAACAATGTCCCTTGCCCCTAATGATGTCCCCAAGCCCCGTCCCATATCCCCAGCGATGTCCCCGCTCCCCGTCCCCTTCGCGCTCCCCCAGCCTGCCGTGTCCCCGTCCCCGCAGGCCGCCGGCGCCATGGGGGACCTGGCCAACAGCGCGGGGGAGGCCGGCCCCGGGGGGGGCTTCGGCTGCAGCCTGGCGGAGCTGCGGGCGCTGATGGAGCTGCGCGGCGCCGAAGCCCTGCTGAAGGTGCAGGAGGCCTACGGGGACGTCCACGGGCTCTGCCGCCGCCTCCGCACCTCGCCCACCGACGGTAACGCCGCCCCGGGACCCCCCCGAGTCCTCCCTGTCCTCTAGGGACCCCCCCTGGAGCCTGGAGACCTCTCTGTCCCCCCAGGGACCTGCCTATGCCCCGAGACCCCCAGAGTTCTCTAGGGACCCCCCAGAGACCCCTGCGTCCCCTGGGACCCACCCCAGGACCTCATTGTCCTGCAGGGCCCCCCCCAGAGACCTCGCTGCCCCCCGCCCCCGGGACCCCAGGACACCCCAGCAGGAGCAGGGGGGTGACACCAGGGCTGCGTGGGACCCCCGATGCGGGAGGGGAGGAGGGACGGGACGCAGATGTCCGGGTGTGCCCCCCCCCAGGGCTGTCGGAGGGGGCGGCGGAGCTGGATCGGCGGCGCCAGGTCTTCGGCCAGAACTGGATCCCCCCGAAGCGCCCCAAGACCTTCGTGGAGCTGGTGTGGGAAGCGCTGCAGGACGTCACCCTCATCATCCTCGAGGTGGCTGCCGTCGTCTCCCTGGGGCTCTCCTTCTACGCCCCCCCCAGCGGGGACACCGAAGGTGGGGGGGGCCTCGGGGGACGCCAAAGGTGGGGAGCCTGGGGGGGGGATTTGGGGGGGACCCCCTGCGGCGGGGGACGGAGGGACGCCGTCCCCGCTTCCCCATCGCCTCCCTTGGTCCCTGTGTCGTGTGTCCCCCCCATCCTGTCCCCTGTGTCCCCGTCCCTTGGCTCACCTCGCCCCCGCGTCCCCCTCCGTCCCTGTCCTTCAGTCCTGCCCCACGGCCACGTCCCCACATCGCCCTGATGTCACCCCCGTGTCCTGCCGCCGTCCCCGCTGGTGGCCTGACGCCCCCCCCCCCCTCCACCCCGCAGTCTGCGGCCATGCCTCGGGGGGCACGGAGGACGAGGGGGAGGCGGAGGCGGGCTGGATCGAGGGGGCGGCCATCCTGCTGTCGGTGGCCTGCGTCGTCCTCGTCACCGCCTTCAACGACTGGAGCAAGGAACGCCAGTTCCGGGGGCTGCAGAGCCGCATCGAGCAGGAGCAGCGCTTCACCGTCGTGCGCCACGGCCGCCAGGCCCAGGTCCCCGTCGCCGAGCTGGTGGTGGGCGACGTCGCCCAGGTCAAGTACGGTGAGTGCCGCGGCGCCGGGGGAGGAGGGGGGGGTGCCGGGGGCTCCGGCAGCCCCGACGCCGGGGCGGATGGGCGCGCCGGGGTGACGCGGCCACCCTCGTAGGTGACCTGCTGCCGGCCGACGGCATCCTGATCCAAGGCAACGACCTGAAGATCGACGAGAGCGCGCTGACGGGGGAGTCCGATCACGTCCGCAAGTCGGTTGACAAGGACCCCATGCTGCTCTCGGGTGAGGCGGGGGGGCGGCCGGCAGCGTTCGGGGGGCCGGGGAGCCCCGCTGTGACCCCCCCCGCCTCCCCGCGCAGGCACCCACGTCATGGAGGGCTCAGGGAAGATGGTGGTGACGGCGGTGGGGGTCAACTCGCAGAGCGGCATCATCTTCACCTTGCTGGGCGCCGGCGGGGAGGAGGAGGAGGAGAAAAAGGAGAAGAAAGGTGGGTGGCCGGCCCCCCTCCCTCCACCCCCCCGTCTGTCCCGCTGTCCCTGTCGTGTGTGGCCTCCATCCCCTCATGCCTGTGTCCCTGGGGGTTGGGAGCGAAGTGACTCCTCGTTGGCTCTGGATTGACCAGGGACGGGCTCTGCTCACCCCTCCCGGTGCTGTCCCAATCCGGAGTGACTCCACGTTGGCTCTGGATTGACCGGGGACGGGCTCTGCTCACCCATCCCGGTGCTGTCCCAATCCGGAGTGACTCCACATTGGCTCTGGATTGACCAGGGACGGGCTCTGCTCACCCGTCCCGGTGCTGTCCCAATCCAGAGTGACTCCTCGTTGAGTCCAGGTGGGCTGAGGTCCTCCGGACGTGGTCTCCCTCAACCTGGAGTGACTCCTGACGGGCTCTGGGCACTCGGGGTTCATCACGTCCCACCCGCACCCTTTCCAGGGGCTCTCGGTGTCCCCGGATGGAGCCGAGTCCTTCCTCCGGCCTTGGCTCATCCCGGTTTGGGTTGATGTGGGGGTGCTGGGGGGGTCCCCAACCCCGTCCCTTCCCCTCATGTCTCGCCCTGTGTCTGACGCTGGCGCCATCCGTCCTTCTGCCGCAGGGAAGCCCCAGGACGGCGCGGTGGAGAACCTGCAGAGCAAAGGTGCGCCGGGGTCCCTCGCCGGGGCAGGGGGTGGCGGCGGGGGGGGACGCGCCCGGACCCCCCCCCCCCCGTGCGTGTGTGTCCTCCGTCTTTTCCCCCCCTCACCGCCGACGGAGCCGTGTCGGTGTCCCCAGCCAAGAAGCAGGACGGGGCGGGTGGCGATGGAGATGCAGCCGCTGAAGAGCGCGGAGGGGGGGGACGTGGAGGAGCGGGAGCGGAAGCGGAGCAGCGGCCCCAAGAAGGAGAAGTCGGTGCTGCAGGGCAAGCTCACCAAGCTGGCCGTGCAGATCGGCAAGGCAGGTGGGCGCCCGGATAGCCGGGGATCCCCCCCGGGGCGGGGATGGGGACGTCGTCCCCCGCCGCCGGCGGGTGCCTGAAGGCGCTGTGCGGCAGGGCTGGTGATGTCGGCGGTGACGGTGATCATCCTGGTGCTCTACTTCGTCATCGAGACCTTCGTGGTGGAGGGTCGGCCCTGGCTGGCCGAGTGCACCCCCGTCTACGTCCAGTACTGGGTCAAGTTCTTCATCATCGGCGTCACCGTCCTGGTGGTGGCCGTCCCCGAGGGGCTGCCGCTGGCCGTCACCATCTCCCTCGCCTACTCCGTCAAGGTCAGGCCCTCCCGGTGCCCCCCCTCCGTCCGTCTGTCCTCCGGGCTCGCCTGTCCTCGAAGCTCCTCCACCCCGCCACAGATCCGTCCTCTGTTCTCCGCGTTCCTGCCCATCTTCTCCATCTCTGTCTGTCTGTCTGTCTTCCAAGCTCTTCTGTCCGTCCGGTCCCCCATCCCTTCATCCGTCCATCCTCAAACTTATCCGTCTCGCTGCAGACCGTCCATCTGTCCCTTCTCCACGCGTCTCTGTCTGTCTTCTCCATTCCTGTCCGTGCTCCAAGATCATCCATCTGTCCACCATTCTGTCTGTCTGTCCTCCACGTCCGTCCGTCCATTTCCCTGGCCCTCTGCCTCTCCTCCAAGCTCTTCTCCGTCCGTCTGCCCTTCCGTCTGTCTGTCCGTCCGCCCCTCCATCTCTCCTCCAAGCCCATTTGTCCACTCCGAGCTCTCTGTCCCTCCGTCCATCCATCCTCTGGGCCTGTCCATCCCTCCATCCCCTCCCTGAACGCCCATCCCAGCCCTCCGCCCCTGCTACTGCCGTGCCCCCCCTCGCCTTTCCCCACCCCGGGGTGCCGCTGTGTGCCCCCCTACCCCTCCCCAGCGCCCCCCCATCTCACTTCTCCCCCCCCCTCCCCCAGAAAATGATGCGGGACAACAACCTGGTGCGTCACCTGGACGCCTGCGAGACGATGGGCAAACGCCACGGCCATCTGCTCCGACAAGACGGGGACGCTCACCACCAACCGCATGACGGTGGTGCAAGCCTTCCTGGGGGACACCCACTTCCGCAGCCCCCCCGACCCCTCCAGCATCGCCCCCCGCACCCTCGACCTCCTCGTCCAGGCCATCGCCATCAACAGCGCCTACACCACCAAGATACTGGTGAGGGAGCTGGGGGGGGGGGGGAAGGGACCTGGGGGACCCTGTTACCGCCCGGGGCACCTTTGAGACCCCCCCCCCCGGGGGGGCTGAGACCCTTGGGGGGAGCTTGAGCCCAAAGCCGGGGGGCTCTGGACCCCTGGGGGGGGGTGTCAGACACCGCGGGGGTCACTCAACGCCCCCAGGGACCCCTATTTGACCCCACTCTCTGCTTTCTGCCCCGACGGCCCTTCTTTGCCCCCCCGCCATCCTGTTTCTGCCCCCCCCCCCGTATCCCCCCCCATACCTGCCCCTCTCACCCCCTACCTGCCCCAACCGCCCCGTATCTGTCCCCCCCTCGCCCCCCAGCCCCCCGAGACGGCGGGGGGGCTGCCGCGGCAGGTGGGGAACAAGACGGAGTGCGCGCTGCTGGGGCTGGTGCTGGCGCTGCGGCGGGACTACGAGGCAGTGCGGGCGCAGGTCCCCGAGGAACGGCTCTACAAGGTCTACACCTTCAACTCCGTCCGCAAGTCCATGAGCACCGTCACCCGCCTGCCCGCCGGCGGCTTCCGCCTCTACAGCAAGGGCGCTTCCGAGATCCTCCTGCGCAGGTGAGGGCGGGGGGGGGGGCGGCTGCGCCCCAAAAACTCCCTGGGGACACAGCGGGGATGGGGACGCTCGGGGGATCCCCCCACAGGATCCTCCCGTGGTGCTGAGGGTTCCCCCCCCCTGCCCCGGGGCCACCATCTCATGGGGATGGGGATGCTCGGGGGACGCTGCTCCCGGTCCGTCTTCCCCCCACGGACCCCCCCCCCCGCCGCGGTGCCCGCAGGTGCTGCGCCATCCTGGGGGTCGGCGGGGAGGCACGGGCCTTCGGGCCGCGGGACCGGGAGGACGTGGTGCGGAAGGTGGTGGAACCGATGGCGGCGGCCGGGCTGCGCACCTTGGTCCTGGCCTTCCGCGATTTCCCCCCCGTCCCCGAACCCCCCTGGGACGACGAGGCCGCCATCGTGGGCGAGCTCACCTGCATCGCCGTCGTCGGCATCGAGGACCCCGTGCGCCCCGAGGTGCGGGGGACGGGGAGGGGGGGACCCACGCATGGAGGACGCGGGGCACGCGGAGGGGATGGGGAACACGCGGAGGACGTGGGGATTGGGGGAGGCGGGGGGACACAGCGAGGGGGGCAGCGGATGGCTGCGGAGGGACGTGGAGACGCGCGGGGGGGGACGCGGGGACGCCGGGGGGACGTGGGGACAGGGGCGGGACGTGGGGTCGGGGGTCCCTGACCGCCCCGGGGTGCCCGCAGGTGCCCGAGGCCATTCGGAAATGCCAGCGGGCCGGCATCACGGTGCGGATGGTGACGGGGGACAACCTGAACACGGCGCGGGCCATCGCGGCCAAGTGCGGCATCCTGCCGGCCGGCGAGGACTGGCTCTGCCTGGAGGGGAAGGAGTTCAACCGCCGCATCCGCAACGAGAAGGGGGAGGTATGGGGCTGGGGGAGCACTGGGATGGACTGGGAGCACTGGGAGGGGAGGAATGGGGTGAGAGTTGGGGTCCTTGGGGGGGGAGGGCACTGGGATGGACTGGGAGTACTGGGAGGGGAGGAATTGGGTGAGAGGGGGTCCTTGGGCAAGGGAGGGATGGACTGGGAGCCCTGGGAGGGGAGGAATGGGGTGAGAGTTGGGGTCCTGGGCAGGGGCGGGCACTGGGATGCACTGGGAGCACTGGGAGGGGAGGAATGGGGTGAGAGTTGGGGTCCTTGGAGGGGGGAGGGCACTGGGATGGACTGGGAGTACTGGGAAGAGAGGAATAGGATGAGGGGGGGTCTTTGGGGGAGGGAGGGATGGACTGGGAGCCCTGGGAGGGGAGGAATGGGGTGAGAGTTGGGGTCCTTGCGGGGGGAACGGACACAAACAGGGAGCACTGGGGCGCTGTCCCATGGGGCTGCCCCACAGTTTGGGGGACAGGGGCTGGGGGATGTCCCGGGGGCAGTGGGGGGCTCACCGCCCCCCCCGTTCCCCCCCCAGATCGAGCAGGAGCGCCTCGATAAGGTCTGGCCCAAGCTGCGGGTCCTGGCGCGGTCGTCGCCCACCGACAAGCACACCCTGGTCAAAGGTGGGGTGCGGGGCGTGCCGCGGGGGACGTTTGGGGTGCAAGGGGAGTATTTAGGGGGGTGCAGGGGGGGAACCTGGGGGGCAAGGAGGGCGTCTAGGGGTGGTTGGGGTGAAAGGGGGGGTGTGTTTGGGGGGCGGAGGGGGTGCTGAGGGGTGCCGGGGGCGCCCAGCGGCCGGTCGGGCTCCCCACCGCGCCCCGTCCCCAGGGATCATCGACAGCACCGTCGGGGACCAGCGGCAGGTGGTGGCCGTCACGGGGGACGGCACCAACGACGGCCCCGCGCTCAAGAAGGCCGACGTGGGCTTCGCCATGGTAACCCACCCCCCCCAAAACGCAGCCCCCGGCACCCCCAGACCCTCCCTTCCCCCCCTCAGGGGGTCCCCCGGCACCCCCCCAAACCCTCTCCACCCCATCAGGGGACCGTCGTCACAGGGCACCTCCTCGTTCCCGCCCCGGCGTCCCCCCGGTTTTCCCCATCTCCATCCCGGAGGGTCCCTGGAGCCCCCGACCCCTCCCCGTCTCGGGGTCTGTCGTCCCCCCCCCCCCTTCTCCTCGCCCACCCTCGGGTCTCCCCAGGGCATCGCGGGGACGGACGTGGCCAAGGAAGCGTCCGACATCATCCTGACGGACGACAACTTCTCCAGCATCGTCAAGGCGGTGATGTGGGGCCGCAACGTCTACGACAGCATCTCCAAGTTCCTCCAGTTCCAGCTGACCGTCAACGTGGTGGCCGTGGTGGTGGCCTTCACCGGGGCCTGCATCACCCAGGTTGGGGGGGGACACGGCAGGGGGGGCGGGGGGGTGGGGACGGAGGGGGAGACGGACGTTATCCGTGCGTCCCACCGCCCCGCAGGACTCCCCGCTGAAGGCCGTGCAGATGCTGTGGGTCAACCTCATCATGGACACCTTCGCCTCGTTGGCGCTGGCCACCGAGCCGCCCACGGAGGCCCTGCTGCTGCGCAAGCCCTACGGCCGCAACAAGCCCCTCATCTCCCGCACCATGCTGAAGAACATCTTGGGCCACGCCGCCTACCAGCTCGTCATCATCTTCACCCTCCTCTTCGTCGGTGCGTGGACGCGGGGGACCGGGTGCCCCTGGGGGGTGTTAGCAGAGGGCCCGCACCCCGCGGCTGTGGGCCCCGAGATGGTCCCACGCCCCACGGGAGACGGCGGGAGAGGTCCCACGTCCCTTGGGCACCCACGGGAGATGCTGGGAGAGGTCCTACGGCCCGTGGCCGTGTCCCCGGGGCGGTTCCACATCCCTTGGGCACCCACGGGAGATGGTGGGAGAGGTCCTACGGCCTGTGGCCGTGTCCCCAGGGTCATCCCACATCCCTTGGGCACCCATGGGAGATGTCCCAGGGTGGTCCTGCATCCCTTGGCCACCCACAGGAGATGCTGGGAGAGGTCCCACACTCACAGCCATGTCTCCGGGGTGGTCCCGCATCCCTTGGGCACCCACGGGAGATGGTGGGAGAGGTCCTACGGCCTGTGGCCGTGTCCCCGGGGTGGTCCCACATCCCTTGGCCACCCACGGGAGATGCTGGGAGAGGTCCTACGGCCCGTGGCCATGTCCCCGGGGCGGTTCCACATCCCTTGGGCACCCACGGGAGATGGTGGGAGAGGTCCCACATCCCTTGGGCACCCCATGGGAGATGTCCCAGGGTGGTCCTGCATCCCTTGACCACCCACGGGAGATGCTGGGAGAGGTCCTACGGCCTGTGGCCGTGTCCCCGGGGTGGTCCCGCATCCCTTGGGCACCCACGGGAGATGGTGGGAGAGGTCCTACAGCCCATGGTTGTGTCCCTGGGGTGGTGCCACATCCCTTGGCCACCCATGGGAGATGTCCCAGGGTGGTCCCGCATCCCTTGGCCACCCACGGGAGATGCTGGGAGAGGTCCCACAGCCCATGGCCGTGTTCCCAAGGGCGTCCCACATCCCACGGGAGATGCGGTGGGAGGTTCCGCACCCATGGCCGTGCTCCCGCGGGTGGCCTCCATCCCAAGGCAGGCTGGGAGCAGCCGGGGGTCCGTCGCGGGTGGTGGTGACCTCCCCCCCCCCCCCCCAACCCCGCAGGGGAGGTCTTCTTCGACATCGACAGCGGGCGCAACGCCCCCCTGCACTCGCCGCCCTCGGAGCACTACACCATCATCTTCAACACCTTCGTCATGATGCAGCTCTTCAACGAGATCAACGCCCGCAAGATCCACGGCGAGAGGAACGTCTTCGACGGCATCTTCGCCAATCCCATCTTCTGCTCCATCGTCCTGGGCACCTTCGCCATCCAGGTGGGACGCGGCGCGGTGGGGGGGGGGGACGGGGGGGACGCGCTGGCGCGCGGGGGACCGACGGGGACCTCGTCGTCCTCTCCGTTGTCCCGGGCGCCTTTGCCGTCCGGGCGGGCTGCAGGGAGGTCTGGGGGGACCCGTGGCGATGTCCAGGCGTAGAGGGGACCCACGGGGACCCCCAGGAACCCCCCAGAGGTGGAGGGAACCCGTGGGGACCCCCAGGGGGACCCCCAAAAGCGGAGGTGACCTACAGAGACCCTCTGGGGACCCAGAGGGACCCCCGGCGTTGGAGGGGACCCCCCGCTCCCCAGGGGACCTCGTTACCTCCTCCGTCGTCCGGGGCACTCTCGTCACCCGGGCGGGACGCGGGGACGCGTGGGGACCCCCGGACGCGGCGGGGGGGGGCCCACGGTGACCCTGCGGGGGACACCCAGGCACGGAGGGGACCCCCGGGGACCCCCATCTTCTGCTCCATCCTCCCAGGCTCCTTCAGCATCCAGGTGGGCCCCAGGGACCCCCAGCTGCGGAGGTGACCCGTGGGGACACTGGACACGGGAGGGGGGGCCCGCAGGGACCCCCCCGGGGACACCCAGGCAGGGAGGGGGAGGCCCCCCCCCCCCCCCCCAACAGCCCCCAGCGTCTGCTCCGTCGTCCTGGGCACCTTCGCCTCCAGGTGGGCGCAGGGGGGCCATGGGGACCCCCAGCAGCTCCGGGGACCCCCGAGGGACCCCCGTCACCTATGGGGACCCTCAGCAGCCTGTGGGGACCCCCTAGGGACCCCCGAGGGACCCCTGTCACCCATGGGGACCCCCGAGGGACCCCCGTCACCCATAGGGACCCTCAGCAGCCTGTGGGGACCCCCTAGGGATCCCCGTCACCCATGGGGACCCTCAGCAGCTCCAGGGACCCCAGAGGGACCCCTGCCACCCATGGGGACCCCCTAGGGACCCCGTAGGGACCCCCGTCAGCCCCAGAGACCCCAGGCGGACCCCCAAGGGACCCCCGTCACCCACAGGGACCCCCAGCACCCACGGGGGCCCCTGACTTGGGGGGGGGGGGAACCCCTCTTCTCCCCGTGAGGACCCTCGCACCCCACGGGGACCCCGGACCTCGACGAGATTCTCTGGACCCCCAGCTCCCCAGGGGCACCCTGTCACCCCGTGGGGACCCTACGGGACCCCTACAGGGACCTGGCCGGGGGGGGCCGGGGACCCCGCTGAGCCCCCCCCTCCCCTTTCCGTGCCCCCCCCCCCAGATCGTCATCGTGCAGTTTGGGGGGAAGCCCTTCAGCTGCTCCCCGCTGAGCGCCGAGCAGTGGCTGTGGTGCCTCTTCGTGGGGGTCGGCGAGCTCGTCTGGGGGCAGGTACGTACCGGGGGGGCACCCCTGACCCGGGGGGGGGACGGGACACGCGACACCCCCCCCTTGTCCCCCGGGTGCCCCCCTCCCCCGGAGGGGCTGCGCCCCGAACCCTCGTTAAGCCCGAGCCCTCCTCGAGCCCCTTGGGCCCCGCACCTCTGCTGCCCTGGGCTCGTTAACCTCCCGCCCTCGTTACCCCGAGGGGCTGACCCCCACCACCCCGCGCCCTCGTTAACCTTTGCTCATTAGCCCCCCGCCAGGGCACCTCGTTAACCCCTGAGGGGGCAGGTGCTCGGGGAGCCCTCCTTAACCCCGGCGCCCTCGTTAACCCCGCGTCCTCATTAACCCCGGCGCCCTCGTTAACCCCGCTCCCCGCCAGGTGATGGCGTGGGTGCCCGGGGGGCGGCTGCGGTGCCCCGGGGCGGGGCCGGGCCCGTCGGGGCGGCGGCGGCGGGCGGCGGCGGCGGCGGAGGATGAGGAGGAGGAGGAAGAGGTGGACGCGGCGGAGCGGGAGCTGCGGCGGGGGCAGGTGCTCTGGGTGCGCGGCCTCAACCGCATCCAGACCCAGGTGGGCACGCCCGCCCCGCCCTCTGACCCCGCCCCGTGTGGGGGGAGACGCCCTCCTGACCCTTCGCCTCTGACCCTACGGGGCTCCCCTGACCTTTCACCTCTGACCCTACAGCCCCCTGACCCTTCACCTCTGACCCTACGGGGCTCCCCTGACCTTTCGCCTCTGACCCTACAGCCCCCTGACCCTTCACCTCTGACCCGATGGGGCTCCCCTGACCCTTCACCTCTGACCTTACATCCCTCCTGACCCTTCACCTCTGACCCCACTGACCTCTTGACCTCTGACCCTATGTGAACCCCCCAGCCTCAGAGCTGGCCCTCTATGGACCCTTGACCTCTGACCCTCAGGATCCCTTACGGCCCCTGACCCTTGACCTCTGACCCTACAGCCCCCAACGCTGTTCTGTGCAGGGGGCACCCCGCCCCCCCCCCAGCCCCCTAGCAGCACCGTGACCCCTGACCTCCGACCCCCGGGGCGCTGACCCCCCGCCCTCCGACCCCGTGACCCCCGGGGCGCTGACCCCTCTCTTCTCTCCCGCAGATGGCCGTGGGCGGCACCTTCCAGCGAAGCGGCTCCTGCCTGGGCGGCGCCCGGCCCCGCCCCCCCCCGCCTCGCCCACGCCGCCCCCGGCAGCCCCGCCCGTGAGTGTCCCCCGGGGACACCCCAGGGACCCCCCAGCCCCCCCCCGAACACTTAGAGCCCCCACCGAGACCCTGAGCCCCCCCCCAATCCCCCCCCCCTTTCCCCACCCCCTCATCCCTCCCCCCCATTTCCCTCCCCCCCCCCAGTCCCCATTTTGGGGGGGCACCTCCAGGGGGTGGGGGGTGGGCGCACCCATGTCCCGGGGGGGGCACCCAGGGGTGATTGGGGGGGGGGGGTGCGTTTGGGGCACCTGTGTCCCCAGTGGGTTTGGGGGGGGGGGGGGCAGCAGGGGCACCCCCTCCCCACTAACCCCCCCTCTCCGTTTCCTTCCCCCCCCCCAGATGCGGGTGGTGCGAGCCTTCCGTAGCTCCCTGGGGGGGCCCCCCCCGCGGCCCGAAGCCCGTCCCGGCCCCCCCTTCGGGGCCCCCCCCGAGCTGCTCTTCGGGGACACGCGGGACATCCCCCTCATCGACGACACCGACGCCGAGAGCGAGGCCCCCCCCAACCGCAACAACAACCACCGGCCCCCCCGGGGGCACGGGGGGGCGCGGGCGGGACCCCCCCCCGCCCGCCTCCACAGCCTGGAGACCTCGCTCTAGCACGGACGGACGGACAGACGGACGGACCCCCGCCATTTATCTGCGGGGGGGGGCCCCCCTCGTTAACCCCCCCCCACCACAGCAGTCCCGGACTGGGCCCCCCCGGCGGGGTGCTGGGGCACTGGGAGGGCACTGGGAGGGGGGGTGGGGGGGGTGGGGATTTTAATTTATTCTGATTTACTGTATGTAATTATTTATTGGGGGGGGGGCTCACACGAGGCCGGGCACACGCTGTGTGCGCTCCCCCCCCCCCCCCAACCTCCTTTGCCCCCCCCGCGGGGCCGGCGGTCATTAAAGACGTTACGGAAGGAGCGGCTGCAGGCGGGGCGGGGCGGGGGGGGGGGCCGCGGGGGGTCGCCCCCCACCTGGGTGTCGAGGCCGTAGAGCCCCAGCAGCTCCCGCACGATCTCCTCCAGCTCCTCGGGGCCCAGCCCCGGGCTCAGCACCTGGGGGGGGGGACACACGCACCCCATTACCGACCCCCCCGGGACCCCCCCCCCCCCCCAATTCCCCACCCCCCCCCCCGCCCCTCTTACCTGCCACCAGCGCGGGGGGTCCCCGGGGGGGCCCGGGCGGCCGCAGAGGGCCAGCGCCAGGTGGAGAGCGGCGGCCGCCAGGTGCTGGGGGGGGTGGCGCAGCCCCAGCCCCCCCGCCGCCCCGTCCCGCACCAGCGCCCAGGAGACCCCCGCACCCGCGGGTGCCCCCAGCCCCCCCCGCCGCCCCCAGCGCCCCAGCGCCAGCAGGTACTGCAGCAGGTACTGGGGGGGGGGCGAGATGAAGGGGGGGGGGGTTAGGGACCCTCCTGGGGGAGAGGGGGGGGGCCGTGGGGGGTGGGATTGCAGAGGTATAGGGGGGGTCCTGTGGGGATCCCGAGGGCTGGGGGGGGTCCCATGGGCGTCCTGTGGGGCGTGGGGGGGTCCCCGGGGGTCCCATGGGGCATGGGGGGGGGATCCCAGAGGTATAGGGGGGTCCCATGGGGAGCCTGAGGGCTGGGGGGGGGTCCCGTGGTGTTCTGTGGGGCGTGGGGGGGTCCCAGGGTGGCCCTGAGGCTGGGGGGGATCCCAGAGGTATAGGGGGGGTCCCATGGGGATCCCTAGGGCTGGGGGGGGGGGTCCCCAGGGGGTCCCATGGTGTCCTGTGGGGCGTGGGGGGGGTCCCATGGGGCATGGGGGGGATCCCAGAGGTAGACGGGGGTCCCATGGGGATCCCTACGGCTGGGGGGGGTCCCAGAGGGTCCCATGGGGCGGGAGGGAGGTCCCAGGAGCATGGGGAGTCCCATGAGGGGGTCCCTAAGGGATGGGGGGGTCCCATAGGTGCTCCCGAGGGCTTTTTGGGGGGGGCAGGAGGGGTCTCTGGGGGTCCCCCAGGGTCCCATGGGGGTGCAGGGCGACTGGGGGCCGGGGGGGGCACACCCGCCTTCCTGGGGGTCCCGGGGAGCTGGTGGGTGCTTAGGGAGGAGTCGGGGGGGGTCCTGGGGGTCCCGGGGAGCTGGTGGGTGCTTAGGGAGGAGTCGGGGGGGGTGTCTCACCTTGTGGGGGTGGGCGACGGGGACGCGGAAGCGGAGGACGCGCAGCAGCAGGAGCTCACACTGCAGCAGGCTGTCCCGCAGCCCCCAGAACCCCCGTCCAGCCCCGGGGGGGGCTGCCCGGGGTGCAGGCACCTGGGGGGGCACGGCCACGCCGCTGGGGGCGCGGGGGCTCCCCTCGGGGCGGGGGGGGGATTTGGGGGTGTCCCAGAGCACGGGGAAGGGGGGTCTTGGGGCACCCTGTGGTCGGGGGGGGGGAGGACTGGGGGGTACTGGGGGCTCAGGGTGGGTTTTGGGAGGGGGGGGGTGTCCCAGGGGCGGTTATTGGGGGGCTGGGGGTGGGGGGGAAGGTTGGGGCGCAGGGTGCGAGTGGGCGGGGCCGCGGGTGTCCCGAGGGCGGGGTTTAGGGGGGAGTGGAGAGGGTCGGGGGCGTGGCCGCGGGGGGGCGTGGTCGCGGCGGGGGGAGGAGGAGGGGGTGGTGGTGGGCGTGTCCGTACCTGTGCGCCACGTTGAGGGACGTCGCGCGCGCGCAGGGGCGTGCCCTGCGCCTTGCCGGCCAGGAAGAGAGCGGCGGCCGCCACCAGGTGGGGGTCGTGGGGGGCGGCCGGGCCCACGGCCCGCGAGAAGCGGTGGAAGGCGGCGCAGGCCGTGGCCAGCGCCACCGAGCCCAGGCCCAGCTTGACGCCTAGCCGGCGGCGTGACGTCAGCGCCTGACCCCCCTCCGCCCACCCCGCCGTGACGTCACACGGCGGCGGCGGCGGGGCCACCCTGCCTTCCCACCCCCCCCGCGCCCCTTCCTCCTCCCGGTCCTTACCGGCCTCCATGATGAAGCGGGCGATGCGGAAGCGGGCGCGGGCCTCGGCCCCGCCCGGCCGGGCCCCCCGCGCCTCCGCCGGCTCTAGCGCCATGGCGGCCTGCGGGAGGGGAAGGGGGACGGTGCCGTCGGCCCTCACCGGGACGCCCCCCGGCGGTGGCGTCCACGCACGATTCCTTTCCCCGCCCCCCCCCCCCCCCCCGCCCCGCGGTTGACCGAGCGACCGGTGCCGCCTCACCCGGTGGCGGCGGCAGCGGCGGCGGCCCCGGTGCGGCCCAAGCACTTCCGGGGGCGGGATCTCTCGGCGCAGACGCCGCCGCTTCCGTCCGCCCCTATTGGCCGAGAGGGAGAGAGAGAGGCGGAGCCGGAGCGCGGCCGGCCACCCATGGCACGGCGGGAAGCCTCCGATTGGCCTCGGCGGGGTGGGCGCGCTGGCCAATGGCAGCCGGGGGGCGGGCGTGGGAGAGAGGAGGGAAGGCGGGGACCGCGCAGGCGCTCCCGGTGGGCGGGTTCCTCCCCTCCGGCGACTCCGGCCAATCAGCGGGCGCGGCGGCTCGGCGGCGGCCAATCGGCGAGGGGCGGCTCGCTCAGGGCGGGAAATGGCGGAGGAGGCGGCGGCAACGCTGGAGCGGCTCGAGGTGGCGGCGGGGCCCGGGGGGGTCCCGTTATCTCGGGGGGGGGGGGGGGGGCGAGGGAGGGGAACCCCGGTACCTCGAGGGGGATCGGTTACCTCAGGGGGGGTCCCGTTACCTCAGGGGGGGGCGAGGGAGGGGAACCCCGGTACCTCGGGGGCGATCGGTTACCTCAGGGGGGGCTCCGATACCTCGGGGGGGGCGAAGGAAGAGGACCCCGGTGTGTCGGGGGGGGCCCGGTTACCTCGGGAGGGGCCCGTTACCTCAGGAGGGGCGAGGGAGGGGAACCCCGGTACCTCGAGGGGGATCGGTACCTCAGGGGGGGTCCCGTTACTTCAGGGGGGGCTCCGATACCTCGGGGGGGGGGGGCGAGGGGGAGGGGGACCCCGGTACCTCAGGGGTGTTCTAGTACCTCAGGGGGGGTCCCGTTACCTCAGGGGGGGCGAAGGAGGGGGACCCCGGTGCCTTGGGGGGGTTCCGGTACCTCAGGGGGGTGGTCCCGGTACCTGGGGGGGGGCGGTCAGGGCCGTGGCAGCCCCACGGAACTCTGGCCACCCCCCCGGGGGGTCCCTGACAATCTCCCCCCCCCCCAGGCGCTGGCGTGCCCCACCATCGCGCCGGTGGTCCCGCTGGAGCCGGCCGAGGCCCTGCGGCTGCTCTGCACCCCCTCGGCCCAGCGCCTGGCCCTGCTGGAGTGGGTCTGCTCCCGGTACCGCGGGGGGGGGTCCCCGTCCCCACCACCCACCCCCCCCCCCGTGCCCCCTCCTCACCCGCCTCCCCCTCGGCGCCCCTTGGCAGGGTGTACCCCCCCCCTCGCCGCCCGCCTGGACACCCTCCGGTATGGCCCCAAGGACGCCCGGCTTCGAGGTAGGACCCCCCCCCAACAGCCCCCCCTCTGCCGGGCAGCCCCTGTGCCTCCTTCCCGGTTCAACCAGTGGCCCTTCTCCTCCAGAACTGGCCAAACTGGGAGCGCAGCTGATGCTGTGCCGGCCTGACGACATGGCGCTGGTGGAGGTGAGAGCTGGGGGGGGGCGTGGATTAGGGGGGCTGGGAGGGTAAGGGGGGGCTGGGGCTTTTGGGGGGCTGGGGGGCTCAGCCCTGCCCCCCCACCAGGGCACGGCCCCCCCCGAGCAGCAGCTGGAGTTCATCAGGGACCTGCTGGACGCAGCCCCCCCGCCGGAAGACGAAGGCAACGGCTCCCCCAAGAGCAGGTAGGGACCCCCCAACCGGGCTCCCCCTGCCCCCCACCCTTGGGGATCCAGCCCCCCCCTCTGGGGACCCAGGCTGCCCCCCCCCCCCCCCCAGGTGCAACACCCTGCGCCGCACCGCCCGCTTCCTGCACGAGGTGCTGAAGACCCCCGAAGGGATGGCAGCCCTGAACCCCCCCTCCCCCTCCTGCGCTGCTTATCTCTGACGGCTACGAGAGCCCCCCGCCCAGGTGGGTACGGGGGACCCCGGGAGCTGCCCTCCCCCCCGGGGGGGGGTCCCAGGTGTCTGGCACTGACCCCCCCCCCCCCCCCCCTCCCCCAGGAGACCCCGTCCCTCGGGGCCGGAGCTGGATGCAGCGCTGGGGGCGGCGCGGCAGCACCTGGAGCTGCTGGAGGCGCAGGTGAGGCCGGGGCTCCCCCGGGGAGGGGGTGCGGACCCTCACACCCCCCCCCCCCACCTCGGGGTCCCTCCTGACGCCTCTCTCCCGCAGAACCCGGAGCTGGGGGGGTCGCCGGGCCCGGGCCCCCCCCCATCCTGCCCACCCTGAGGGTGGCGGCGGCGCGACCTCGCCGCCCTGGCGGCGGCTTTTGGGACGGTGGAGCTGCAGGACCCCTGGGGGGTCCCTGGGCTCGGGGGCACCCCCCACCCTCGCCCCCTGTGGCCCCCCTGGCCCCCCCAGTCTGTCAGGGCCTGCAGCAACTCGTGCAGGTGGGGGGGGGCAGCCTGGGGCACCCCACTGCTGCTGGTTGGGGGGGGGGTCTGGGCCCCCAAACGTGGGGCGCCCTGGGTTGGGTGGTTTGGGGGGTCCCTGGGCCCCACGGGATGATCTTGGGGGGGTCCCTGTGCCCTACATGGGATCATTGGGGGGTCCCACAGGGCCTTGGGGGGATCCCTGGGCCCCCTGGGAGTCTATTTGGGGGGTCCCTGGGCCCCACAAGAGGGTGTTGGGGGGTCACTCTGAACGCCGTAGGGGACTGGGGGGTCCCTGGGCCCCGCAGGAAGCTTTTGGGGGGGTCCCTGTGTCCCACAGAGACCTGATGGGGGCATCCCCAGCAGCACTTGGGCCCACAGGAGGGTGTTGGGGGTTCCCTGGCCCCCACAGCGAGGGTTTGGGGACCCATAGGTGTGGGGGGGGGGTTGGGGTGCCCTGGGCCCTATGTGGAGGTGTTGGGGGGGGGGGGTGGGGGTGGTCTCTGGGCCCCACGGGGGGGGCAAGCAGCACCCTGGGGTCTCTGGACCCTACAGGGAGGGTACTGGGGGGCTCTCTGGGCCCCATGTAAGGGATTGGGGGGTCCTTCCTCCCTTTGGGGGGGTTGGGGTCCTCGTGCCCCATGGAGGGGGTTTGGGGGGTGTCCTGGGGCTGCTGGCACCCCACAGCCCCCCCGTTCACACACCTCCCCCCCCCCCCCCCCAGAGCCTGGAGGCCGTGGCTCAGCTGGGTGACACGGCTGCAGAGGTGATGCGGCTGGCGGGGGGGGGCCGGCACCGGGCAATGGGTGAGTGGGGGGGGGGGGCACCGGGGGTACCCCAAAACCCACCCGGGGGGTCTTTTGGGGTACTGGAGGGGGGTCGGGGGGGTCTCCAGGGTCTTGAGGGGGTACTTTTGGGATTGGGGGGGGAGTCTGGGGCTGTGGGGGGGCACCTCTGGGACTTGGGGGGATCTCTGTCAGGTGGGGGGGTGCCCTTTTTTGGGGTGCCACCCCTGACCGCCCCCCTGTTCTCCCCGCAGAGACCCGGGTGGCCGCCCTGCAGCAGCGCTTCAAGGACGTCCTCAAAGACGGGGGGCCCCCCAAGGACTGACACCCCCCCCCGCCTGGACGCCTGGGTTCGTTGCACTGCTGCGGGCGGCGGGGGGGGCGGATTCGGGGTGTCCCCCCTCCCTCGCTGCACCTGGATTTGGAGGGGGCCCCCTAATAAGCAGATTAAAGATGTGCAGAGCAATGCTAATTGCTGCTAATTAAGGGGGGACGGGCACAGGACTCCAGGCGTACGCCGTGGGGCGGGAGGGGGGGTCCCGAGGGGCCGCCCGGACGCCTGGGTTCTATTTTGGGCGGGGGGGGGGGGGTGAGGGGGGGCCGGCGCGTTTTCGGGCCCTATATGAAGGAGCGCCAGGGTCGGGGCCGTGTTTACACCGAACCCGCCGTGACTCAGCTCCGGGGGATGAATTCCTGCCCCTGACGGGGAGGGGGGGGCTGACCCCACAGAGGACCCAGGCGTCCCGGTGCCGCCCCATTCCCCCCCCCGTCCCCCCCCAGAGGACCCAGGCGTCCGGGGCTCCCCACCCCACCTGGTATTTCTCATGACGTCCCTGCCCCCCCCCCCCCCAGATTCCTGTGGGGGTGAGATCATCGGGATGGAGCCAGCCCGGCCCCCAAACCCCCCCCGGGGCCCCCCAAAACCCCTGGGGGGGTAAATGCCCTCCCTGGTGCCCCCTAACTCCCCCCCCCGCCAGGCTCCAGAGCTTCCCCCGCAGCACACGGAGCCCTGTGCAGGCGTGTAACACGCCTGTGTGCGCAGCAGGCGTGTCACATGTGTGCTTGCACGTGTGGGAGGGATGTGACCCCGCGCAGACGTGTAACTCGTGTGTCTGTATGTGGGGAAGTGGCACGGGGCCCGCACAGCCGTGTAACACATATGTTTGTACGTGTGGAGGCAACATGGCTCCTCGCACGGGTAACACGCGTGTTTGCACGTGTGAGATCGACATGATGCCCATCCGCAGGCCTGTAACATGGATTTGCACATGTGGGAGCGAGCTGGTGCCACGCACAGGCCAGTAACGTGCGTGTTTGCACGTGTGGCAGCGGCCGAAGGCCCCACGCAGGTGTGCAACACGTGTTTGCACGTGTGCAAGTGGCACAGCAGCCCGCACAGGCGTGTAACACGTGTGCCAGGATCCCCGTGCGAGGGACACGCGTGCGTGAGGACGCTACTGTGCACAGAGACGTCCCCCGACTCCTGCGCCGGGGTTTTGAACACGAACTGCCATGGAGGTCCCCGGTAATGACCCCCCCGTAACGACCCCCGATAACGAGCCCCCGGCGCTATCGGGAGCCCCGGCTGGAGCAGCCGCTTCCGGCGCTGCCTCATTTCCTGACCCCAAAGGGCTGGGGGGGCCCAGTCCCACAGAGCCCTATAGGGTCCCCGTGGGCCCCCTCCTGCCCCATAGGGCCCCCGTTCTGCCCCACGGCGTCCCCACGGGCCCTTCCTTCCCTAGAGCCCCTCTATGGGTCCTCTCCGGTCCCAGGGGAATCTCTGGGGGTCCCCCTACCCTATAGGGCTCCAGTTCTGCCCTACAGAGTCCCTGTGGGCCCTCCCTTTCCATAGGGTCCCCCAGAGCCCCTATCCTGCCCCGTGGGGTCTCTGTAGGTCCTCTTCTCCATAGGGACCCCTAGAGCCCCTTTAGTGCCCCATAGCATCCCTATAGGTCCCCCCTTCTCCATAGGGACCCCTAGAGCCCCTATCCTGCCCTATGGGGTCTCTATAGGTCCCCCTTCTCCATAGGACCCCATAGAGCCCCTATTCTGCCCCAGAGCATCCCTATAGGTCCCCCTCCTCTCCATAGGGTCTCATAGAGCCCCTGTTCTACCCCATGGGGTCTCTATAGGTCCCCCCTTCTCCATAGGGACCCCATAGAGCCCCTTTACTGCCCAGAGCATCCCTGTAGGTGCCCCTTTTCCATAGAGCCCCTGTTCTACCTCATGGGGTCTCTGTAGGTGTCCCCCCCCTCCACAGAACCCCATAGAGCCCCTTTACTGCCCCAGACTATCCCTATAGGTCCCCCCTTCTCCATAGAACCCCCATAGAGCTCCTTTACTGACCTACAGGGTCTCTATAGGTGTCTCCCCCTCCATAGAACGCCATAGAGCCCCTTTACTGCTCTATAGGATCTCTATAGGTCTGCCCCCCTCTCCATAGGACCCCACAGAGCCCCTTTACTGCTCTACAGGATCTCTATAGGTCCCCCCCCTCTCCATAGGACCCATAGAGCCCCTTTACTGCCCTATAGGATCTCTATAGGTCCCCCCCCCCTCCATAGGACCCCATAGAGCCCCTTTACTGCCCTACAGGATCTCTATAGGTCCCCCCCCTCTCCATAGGACCCCATAGAGCCCCTTTACTGCCCCAGAGCATCCCTGTAGCCCCCCCCCACTGTCCCTACAGGCTCCCCCGGCCCCACGGGGTCCCCATCCCGCCCTATGGGGGACCCCACAGGCCCCCCCGGCCCCCCCCAAACCTCCCGCACCCCCTTCTCCCTCCCTCGCCCCCCCCCCCCCCCGCCGCGGGGGGCGGGGCTCCCGCCGCCCGTTACCAATTAAGGCTCCGCGCGCGCCGCGCGCCCCCCCGGCAACCGCCACCCGCGCGGCGGCCGCGGCTCCATCGGCTGCTCCTGCCCCGGCTCCGGCTCCGGCGGCTGCTCCCGTCCCGGCCCCCTCCCGACCCCCGACCGGTGCCGCTCCGGTGAGCGCGGGGATGCGGGGTGGCGTGGGGAGGGGGGCGGCGTGAGGAGAAACACGCGTCGTCGTCCCCGGGGGGGGACGGCACCCCGCTTTTGGGGGTCGGGGAGGCTCTCTGGGGGAGCGCCGGGCGTTTGTCGTGAGGAGAACCCCCTCTTAATGGGGCTGGGGGACCCCCCTGTGGGGGGAGAAAGGCAGGGACCCCCGCTTTTTGGGGTCGGGGGGGCTCTCTGGGGGAGCGCCGGGCGTTGTCGTGAGGAGAACCCCCTCTTAATGGGGCTGGGGGACCCCCTGTGGGGGGAGAAAGGCAGGGACCCCGCTTTTTGGGGTCGGGGGGGCTCTCTGAGGGAGCACCAGGCGTTGTCGTGAGGAGAACCCCCTCTAAATGGGGCTGGGGGACCCCCCTGTGGGGGTCTGGGGACCTTCCTGTGAGGAGAGAAAGGGGGGAACCCTGCTTTTGGGGGTCGGGGGGGCTCTCTGAGGGAGCGCCAGGTGTTGTCGTGAGGAGAACCCCCTCTTAATGGGGCTGGGGGACCCCCCTGTGGGGACAGCAAGGCAGGGACCCCGCTTTTGGGGGTCGGGGGGCTCTCTGAGGGAGCGCCAGGCGTTGTCGTGAGGAGAACCCCCTCTTAATGGGGCTGGGGGACCCCCCTGTGGGGGGAGAAAGGGGGGGACCCCTCTTTTGGGGTTCGGGGGGGCTCTCTGAGGGAGCCCTTGGGGGTTGTCATGAGGAGAACCCCCTCTTAATGGGGCTGGGGGCCCCCCTGTGGGGGGAGAAAGGCAGGGACCCCGCTTTTGGTGTTCGGGGGGGCTCTCTGAGGGAGCGCCGGGTGTTGTTGTGAGGAGAACCCCCTCTTAATGGGGCTGGGGGACCCCCCTGTGGGGACAGCAAGGGGGGGACCCCCTCTTCTGGGGTTCAGGGGGGCTCTGTGAGGGAGCGCCGGGTGTTGTCATGAGGAGAACCCCCTCTTCATGGGGCTGGGGGACCCCCCTGTGGGGGTCTGGGGACCTTCCTGTGAGGAGAGAAAGGGGGGAACCCTGCTTTTTGGGGTCGGGGGGGCTCTGTGAGGGAGCCCCGGGTGTTGTCGTGAGGAGAACCCCCTCTTCATGGGGCTGGGGGACCCTCTGTGGGGGAGAAAGGGGGGGATGCTGCTTTTGGGGGTCAGAGGAGCTTCTGAGGGAGCCCTGCAGGGGTGTCATGAGGAGAACCCACCCTGGATGGGGCTGGGGGACCCCGCTGTGGGGGGAGAAAGGCAGAGACCCCACTTTTGGGGTTCGGGGGGGCTCTCTGAGGGAGCGCCGGGGTTGTCGTGAGGAGAACCCCCTCTTAATGGGGCTGGGGGACCCCCCTGTGGGGGTCTGGGGACCTCCCTGTGAAGGGAGAAAGGGAGGGGAGCCTGCTTTTGGGGGGTCAGGGGGGCTCTGTGAGGGAGCCCTGGGGGTTGTCATGAGGAGAATACCCTCTTAATGGGGCTGGGGGACCCCGCTTTCAGGGGTCGGGGGGGCTCTCTGAGGGAGCGCTGGGGGTTGTCGTGAGGAGAACCCCCTCTAAATGGGGCTGGGGCACCCCCCTGCGGGGGTCTGGGGACCCCTCTGTGGGGACAGCAAGGGGGGGACCCCGCTTTTGGGGGTCTGAGGGCTCCTGAGGGATGCTGAGGGGAGACCCCCCCTTAACGTGGCTGGGGAACACCCCTGCGAGGATCTGGGGACCCCGCTGTGGGAGGAGGAAGGGGGGGACCCCCGCTTTTGGGGTCTGGGCACCCCCTTGAGGGACCCGCTTGGGGGTCTCATGAGGAGAACCCGCCCTGGATGGGGCTGGGGGACCCCCCGGGAGGATCTGGGGACCCCCATGTCTGGGGAGCAGCCTGCTTTTGGGGGCCTGGGGACCCCCTCTTTGAGATTGGGGGGGGATCCCCCCATGGGGTGTGTCAGGGTGTGACAGGGCCCCCCTGAGATTGCGGGATGTCCCCGGTGACAGTGGGGGGCATGGCAGGTCATGGTTGTCCCTCCTTGCCCCCCCCCCCCAATTCGGGACTGGTGAGGGTGTTACCGTGAGCCGGGGTCTCCCCAAATTAGGGTGCCCTGGGAGGCTTCCCTAAAGTCCGGGGGCACTGGGGGGGTCTCAAAGAGGGGTGGTACCAGGAATGCCTTAACGGGGGCTTCTGGGGGTGCCCTAGATAGGGGTGGGGCCCCTAAATAGGGGACTCAGAGAGGGGTGCAGCGGGGGGGGTCCCTCAATGGGGTGTCCCGATGTGGGGTTCCCGTATAGGGATGCAATGGTTGTCCCGTAAACAGGGGTGCATGGGGGTGTCCCTCAAGGTGGGGGTCCTGATTTGGGGGTTCAGCGGTGGGTGCCTACCTCGGGGTCTAGCGAGTGGGTCCTCCTGAGTGGAGGGGTCCCCTATAGGGGTGCACGGGGGGGGGCCCCCCCCAATGTGGGGATCCCCGCGTAGGGGTGTTGTGACGGGTGCCCTACAGGGGTGCAATGGTTGGTCCTTAAATAGAGGTGCACGGGGGTGTATCCCGCTGTGGGGGTCCGCATGTCGGGGTGTGCCGGGGGGTCCTCTAAATAGGGGTGCAGCAAGGGGGTCCCCCGGTGCGAGGGTCCCGATGCAGGGTGCAGCGGTGGGTCCCCTGAAACAGGGGTGCGCTGAGAGGGGGGGGGTGTGTGTCTCTAATAGGGGTGCAGCGAGGGGGTTCTCGGGCAGGGGGTCCCCCGGCGGGGGTGCAGGGGGGGTCCCCCGGCCCCGGGCGGGGGTGCAGGGGGGTGCCCCCGTCCCTGACGCCCCTCTCCCCGCAGGCTGCGCCCCCTCCCTCCCCCCGCCGGGCGCAGGCGCAGGCGCGGCGCCGCCCCCCCGCTAAAGGGATGAGCGCGGCCGGCCGTGCCCGGGCGCAGGAGGCGTCGTCCCGCGGCGAGGCGGACGGGGAGATGCCGGCCACCGAGAAGGACCTGGCGGAGGACGCGCCCTGGAAGCGCATCCAGCAGAACACCTTCACCCGCTGGTGCAACGAGCACCTCAAGTGCGTGCAGAAGCGGGTGGGCAACCTGCAGACCGACCTGGGCGACGGGCTGCGCCTGATCGCGCTGCTGGAGGTGCTCAGCCAGAAGAAGATGGCCGCAAGTACAACGCCCGCCCCACCTTCCGCCAGATGCAGCTGGAGAACGTCTCGGTGGCCCTCGAGTTCCTCGAGAGGGAGAACATCAAGCTGGTCTCCATCGGTGAGGCGACGGGGGGGGTCCCTGCCGAGCCCCTCCCGCAGAGAACGGGGCGTCCCCCCCATCCCCAGACCCCCGCCATAACGGGGCGTCCCCCCCATCCCCAGACCCCCCACCATAACGGGGCATCCCCCCAGACCCCCGCCATAACGAGGCGTCCCCCCCCCCCACCCCAGACCCCCGCCATAACGGGGCGTCCCCCCCACCCCCAGACCCCCGCAATAACAGGGCGTCCTTGGGGGGGGCCCCCCCCAACGGGGCGATTGCAGGAGACCCCCGCCACAGAGCCCCCGTGGCAGTGGGCTGCCTTTGGGGACCCCCTAACGGGATGCTTCGGGGAGCCCCCCCTTGTAGTGGCATGCCTTTGAGAGCCCCCACCACCACCCCTCAAAGGGAGGCCTTGAGGATCCTCCCCCTTTTGGGACTCCCCCCCAAGGGGAGGGAGCCCCCCCCCCGCCATGAGTCCCCCTTTTGGGAGACCCCTCACGGGACTCCGTGGAAGCCCAGCCCCCCCCAGCGGGGCCCTGCCTGAGCCCCTGATAGGGTCGTCCCCCCCTTCGAGAGCCCCTCGTCGGAGACCCCCGGTAGGGCCCTGTGCGAAACCCCCCCCCCCCATTTGGGACCCCCCCGTATCCCCCCATTACGGTCCCTCCCCGCCCCCTCGGCCCATAACAAAGGCGGGGGGGGGCCGGGCCCGCTCCCATCCCAGGAATGTTGGGGGGGGGGGGGGGCGCTCGGCCGCCTGGGTCCCTCGTCCCGCCGGGGGTGGGGCCCGCCGGGGCGGGGGGGCCGAGGCCTCGCCCTGCGGCTCCCCACATCCTCCGGGCACAGATTGCGGGCGGGCACCGGCCCTCGCCCGCCCCGGGGCCCCGCGTGGGGGTTACTCATCCCCACTCGGGACCGGCCCCGCCGTGGGGCTGGGGGGGGGGGGTGTGCTGGGGGGGTCCCGAGAGCTCCCGGGGGGGCAGCGGGGGTCCCTGCGCGGCCGCGGGGGGATCCGTGGGGCGGCGGGGGGCCCGAGGGGGGTGCAGGGGGGTCCCCGGTGGGGCGGGGGGCGGGGGCGGGGCCGCCGGGGGGGCGGGGCCTCGCTGGTGCCCGAGCCCATATAAGGCCAAAAAATGCTGGAGCGGGGGGTGGGGCCGGGGGCGGTGCCTGGGCCCCCATCCCCCACCCCGCAGCGCCTCCCTGTCCCCCCCCTTACCCCCCTCCCGCGGGGCGGGGGACCCAGGCGTCCGGGCACCCGCCGTTACACCCCCCAAACCGCCAACGGGGACTCAGGCGTCCCGGCACCCGCCCTGACACCCCCCAAGCCACCGATGGGGACGCAGGCGTCGGGGCACCCGCCCTGACACCCCCCCTCCCCCCAAAACCACCAACGGGGACCCAGGCGTCAGGGCACCCGCCCTGACACCCCCCCCCTCAAAACCACCAACGGGGACCCAGGCGTCAGGGCACCCGCCCTGACACCCCGAAACCGCCAACGGGGACGCAGGTGTCGGGGCACCCGCCCTTACACACACCACCCAAACTGCTAATGGGGGTCCTGGTGTCCAAGCACCCACCCTGACACCCCCCCAAATCGCCAACGGGGGACCCAGCTGTCCGGCCACCCGCCCTGACACACCCCCCCTCAAGCCATCAGTGGGCACCCAGGCGTTTCGGGCTCCCTCTGTCCCACCCGTGGGTGCCACGTCCCCCCGTGGCGCGGATGTATGGCACCCTGTCCCATGCCCGCAGCAGCCCTGCGCCTTTGCACCCCTAGCCGCACCCTAAGTGGGTCCCTGTCCCAGGAGGGTGCTGCGTCCCTGTGCAGCGTCCTCCCGGTGCGTGCTGGGGTCCCGCAGGGGTCTGATTTCCCTGTGTGTGTGTGTGTCCCCGCAGACAGCAAGGCCATTGTGGATGGGAACCTGAAACTGATCCTGGGGCTGATCTGGACGCTGATCCTGCACTACTCCATCTCCATGCCCATGTGGGACGAGGAGGATGAGGAGGAGGCGAAGCGGCAGACGCCCAAGCAGCGCCTGCTGGGCTGGATCCAGAACCGCCTGCCCCAGCTCCCCATCACCAACTTCAGCAAGGACTGGCAGAGCGGCCGGGCCCTCGGTGCCCTCGTCGACAGCTGCGCGCCCGGTGAGGGGGACGCGGGGACCCCGGGGTGGCCCTGGGGGTGTTAGAGGACACGGGAGGTGGCTCTGGGGCGGAAGGGGACATGGTAGGGTGACCCTGGGGACGTGCGGGGACACGGCAGGGTGGCTCTGGGCTGTGTGGGGACATGGGCTGGCTCTAAGGGTGCGTGGGTGATGGCCCTGGGAGCACGCAGGGGTGCAGGGGGTGGCCCTCTGGGCACGTGGGGACACGGGGTGGCTCTGGGGCGCACAGAGACGACGCAGAGCGGCCCTACTGGCACGTGGGGGCAGGAGGGACATGGGGGTGCAGGGGAGGGGGACACAGGGCAGCTGTACCCCCCTGCCGCCGCCGGTGACCGTGCGCCCCGTTGCCCGCAGGGCTGTGCCCCGACTGGGACTCGTGGGACCCCAGCAAGCCCGTGGACAACGCCCGGGAGGCCATGCAGCAAGCCGACGAGTGGCTGGGCATCCCCCAGGTGGGCAGGGGGCCGCGAGGGGGCTTCAAGCCTCTCTCAGGGGGGGTGGGGAGGGTGGGGGGGGGACCCAGGTGTGTGGAGCGGCCCAGTGACCCCCCCTCTCCTGTGCGTGCTCCCAGGTGATCACCCCAGAGGAGATCGTGGACCCCAACGTGGACGAGCACTCGGTCATGACCTACCTGTCGCAGTTCCCCAAGGCCAAGCTCAAGCAGGGGCCCCCCTGCGCCCCAAACTCAACCCCAAGAAGGCCCGAGCCTACGGCCCTGGTGAGGGGGGTCCCCTTTCCCGTGGGGCTGCAGGACCCCTCCCTATTCCTTACCCTTTTGGGGGGCCCGCTCTGGTTTTTATGATGTTGTGAGGCTGGATCCAATTCCCTGCAGATTTGGGAGACTCCTGGTCCTTACTTCTCTGGGGGGTGACGCCCTATGGATTTGGGTTATCTATACGTTTGGGGCGTTTCACGCTCCCTATAAAGCTGTTTCCCATTGCCTACAAATCCGGGGGAGTCCCTTGTTCCCAGAAGGGCTGCGGAGCCAACCCCTGTTCCCCATAGGGCTGTGGGGCTGGGACCGCTATGGGGCCGGGGACCCCCGGGGTGGGGCTGGGGACCCCTGTGGGGCAGCCAGGGTGGGGCCAGGACCCCCATGGGGCTGACGGTGGGTCCCGCAGGCATCGAGCCCACGGGGAACATGGTGAAGCAACGGGCCGAGTTCACGGTGGAGACGATCAGCGCGGGGGCAGGGGGACGTGCTGGTGTACGTGGAGGACCCTGCCGGGCACCGCGAGGAGGTGGGCACGGGGTCTGGGGGAGCTGTGGGGTCTGGGGGGGTCTGTGGGGTGAGCCCGGGCGGGGGGCTGCAGGTGACAGGGATGTCTCGGTGTACGTGGAGGTTGGTTCGGCGTTGGGCGGTCTGTGAGCTGGGATGGGTGCTCTGGGGGGTGGAAGGTGGGCCCCGGTGGGGTTTTGGGGGGCTCTGGGGGGTCATGGGGCTTTTGGGGGCCGCTGGGGGTCCTCACAGCTCGGTCCTCTCCTCTGCAGGCTAAAGTGGTGGCCAACAACGACAAGAAACCGGACGTTCTCCGTCTCCTACATCCCCAAAGTCACTGGCATGCACAAGGTGGGGTCGGAGGGATGTGGGGGGGGGCTTTGTGGGGACTTCGGGGGCCTGGGAGGCGTTTGGGGGGGGTTCTGAGGCATTTTGGGGCCCCTCTGGGGCTGTTTGACCCCCTGGTGTGCTGCGCTCTTTTCTTTTGAGGTCTGGAGAGATAATTTTGAGGTCTCGGAGTGGTTTGGGGACTCTGGTGAGGCTTCACCCCCCTCCCCTGACGCCCCCCCCCCCCCATTTTGGGGTCCCCCCCGGCAGTGACGGTGCTCTTTGCGGGGCAGCACATCGCCAAGAGCCCCTTCGAGGTGCAGGTGGGGCGGGCGGCGGGCGACGCCGGCCGGGTCTCGGCGCAGGGGCCCGGCATCGAGCCCCTGGGCAACGTGGCCAACAAGAGCACCTACTTCGAGATCTTCACCGCCGGTGCGCCCCGGGGGGGGGTCGGGGGGCTCTGGGGGGGTCGCGGGGAGGCTGGAGGGAATTGCACCCCGGGGGGATTTGGGGGATCGGGTGGGGCAGGGCGAGCGGGAGGGGAGGCGTCCCTCCGGGGGGCCCGGGGGGGGGCAGCGGGTTCCCCCCCACCCCTGGTGACGCGGTTGCCGCCGGCAGGCGCGGGGCCGGGCGAGGTGGAGGTCTCCATCACGGACCCCAGCGGGCGCCGGGGGGCGGTGGAGCCGACGTTGGAGGCCCGCGGGGACGGCACCTACCGCTGCACCTACCGCCCCACGGCCGAGGGGCCCCACGCCGTCCACGTGGCCTTCGGGGGAGCCCCCATCCCCAAGAGCCCTTCAGCGTCACCGTGGGGCAGGGTGAGCCCCGGGGGGCCCCCCTGCCCCCCCCCCCCCACCCTCCATGGGGGTCTCTGGCCCTCCAGCCCTCCAGGCTGAGGGTCTCTCTCTTTCCCTGGCTTGGGGGTCTCTGTCCTCCTGTCCCCCCCCAACTCGGGGGTCTCTGTCCTTCCCAGCTCGGGGACCTCTGTCCCTCCAACTTGGGGGTCTCTGTCTGCCCTTAAACTCGGGGTCTTTGCCCCCCCACCCCCAACTTGGGGGTCTCTGTCCCCTCCGGACTTGGGGGGCTCTGTTCTGCCCCCACACTAGGGGCTCTGCGTTCTCCTCCCCTCCGAGCTGTGGGGAGGGGGGGGTCTCTGTCCTTCCCAACTCGGGGGCGGGGGTCTCTGTGCTTCTGCCCCCCAACTCAGGGGGTTGTCTCTGTGCTTCTGCCCCACCCCGGGCCCTTGTGGGGGGGTCTCTGCCCCCACGTGGGGGGCCCGGGGCTGTCGCTGCAGGGGGGTCTTGGCCCCCCGTGACTCTGCTCTGTCTCTCTCCACCTGTCCTGCTCCTTCTGCCCGTCTGTCCGGGAAGCGCCGGCCGGGGTCCTCGCGGGTGACCCACTGACGGTACGGGGGGGTGCGGGGGGGTGCTCCTGGACGCCTGGGTCCCTCCTTCCCCTCCCCTGCCGCGGTGCCCTTTGGGGTACCCCGGACACCTGTGTTCCCCCCCAGAATGTGCCCCAGCGTGGGTTTGGGGGTCCCCTCCGACTGCCTGGGTCCTCTCTGCAGCGTGTGCCCTGATGGGGGTTTGGGGTCCCCCCACACGCCTGGGTCCCTCTCTCCCCCCAGCGTGCCCCCCACAACATGCGGGGCGCTCCCCCCTGCTCCCTCTCCCCCTCCTTCCCCTGCAGCCCCTGTCCTTGGGGTGGCTTTTGGGGTCCCCCTGGGAAACAGAGTCCGTCTCCCCCCGCCCAGTGCGTGCCCCAGGGAGGGTTTTGGGGGTCCCTGGCTGGCGGGCCCCCCCTGACCCTCTCCCCACAGCCTGCAACCCCTCGGCATGCCGCGCCGTGGGGCGGGGGCTGCAGCCAAGGGGCTGCGGGTGAAGGAGACGGCGGATTTCAAGGTCTACACGAAGGGGGCCGGCAGCGGCGAGCTCAAAGTCACCGTCAAGGGCCCCAGTGAGTCTGGGGGGGGCCCCCTTCTTTTGGGGGGGGCTGGGGAGGGGGATTTGGAGTGTGTCCCGGGGGGGTTGAGGGGTGCCCTGAGGAGGTTGGGGTACCTGGACGCAGCCTGTGCCCCCCTACTCAAAGGGATATTGGGGTCACTGGGGGAATGTGGGGATGCTGTGGGGTTTTGGGGGGGAATCTGGGGTTTTGGGGGGCCCCCGGGGTTTGGGGGCGACCCCTCTGACGTGTGCCCCGCAGAGGGCACGGAGGCGGTGAAGCAGAAGGACCTGGGGGACGGCGTCTTCGGCTTCGAGTACTTTCCCACCACACCGGGGACCTACACGGTGACGGTGACCTGGGGGGGGCAGCACATCCCCGCAGGTGAGTGCTGGGGGGCACTGGGAGGGACTGGGGGGCACTGGGAGGGGAACAGCGTGGCCCCCGCCTCCCCAGCCCGGGAGCCAGGCACCATCACAGGCTGCCATCCCCGGTGGTGGGGCCGCTTTGGGGTGCGGGCTGTTTTTTGGGGAGCTGTGCCCGCAGCAGGGCCCTGCCCTGACACCCCCCCACCCCATTTGTCCCCCCCCCCAGCCCCTTCGAGGTGAAGGTGTCCCCCGAGAGCGGCAGCCAGAAGGTGCGGGCCTGGGGGCCTGGCCTGGAAGGGGGTGTCGTGGGCAAATCGGCCGACTTTGTGGTGGAGGCCATCGGGGACGACGTCGGCACCCTCGGTGAGGGCTTGGGGGGGGCCCGAGACCTTCAGGGGGCTGCTGGGGAGCATTTCGGGGGGGTTGGGGGGGCATGGGCTCTTCCTGGGGATCCTTCTGGGGGCTTTGGGATGCCTTGGGGGGCTCGGGGAGGCTTTTGGGGTGTCTGGGGGGGACTTGGAGGGGTTAGGAGGCTCCCAGAGGGGCTTGGGGAGGATGTGGGGCCTCGGGGTGTTGTAGGAACCTGAGGGTGATCCTGGGGGGGCTACTGGGGGGCCTCCAGGGGTTTTGGGGTGTCCTGGGGGACTTTGTGATCTCTCAGGGGCCTCTTTGGGGTTAAGCCTGGGGGGTGGATCTCTGAGGGGCCTCTGGGGCACTGCTGGGGATTTTGGGGGGGGCTTTGGGGTCTCTGAGGGGCTCCAGGGCTCCTCTGGGTGTTCTGGGGGGCTTTGGGGTCTCCAAAGGGGTCTCTGTAGCCCCTCATCGGGGTCTGCACATCCCAGCGATGTCGAGGTGCTGGTGGCCGCCGTGGGGCTCTGCATCCCTGGGGCGGTTGCTCTTCGGGGACCCCCGGTGTGGTTTTGGGGTGCCCCTGACCCCCCAACTCCCCCCCCCCCCAGGTTTCTCGGTGGAGGGCCCCTCGCAGGCCAAGATCGAGTGCGACGACCGGGGAGACGGGTCCTGCGACGTGCGGTACTGGCCGCAGGAGCCGGGCGCCTACGCCGTCCACGTCCTCTGCGACAACGAGGACATCCGCCGCAGCCCCTTCATGGCCGACATCCGCCCCGCACCCCGAGACTCCTTCCCCGAGAAGGTTGGGGACCCCCGTGGACCCCCTGGGCCCCCCCCCAACACCCAGGGGACCCCCCGTAACCTCTTCCCCCACTTTCTCAGGTCAAAGCCCATGGGCCGGGGCTGGAGAAGACGGGGGTGGCCGTCAACAAGCCTGCCGAGTTCACGGTGGATGCCAAAAACGGGGGAAGGGACCCCTCAAAGTGCAGATGCAGGTGAGGGGGGGCCAGGGGGATTGGGGGTGCAGCCTGAGTGGGAGGTGGCACAGGGGGGACTGGGGGGGGGCACCATCTCAGGTAGGGTGGGGCATGGTACATTTTGGGGGTTATGTGGCTTTAGAAGGATTTGGGAGCGCAGGCATGGGGGAGGTGGCATGAGGGTATTTGGGGGGGGCTGTGGGGGGGATTTGGGGAGCAGCCCCACTTAGGACACGATATGAGGTGGTTTTGGGGGATATCAGGAGGATTTGGGAGCCCCGGCACAGAGGCGGGGGAGCTGAGGGCAGCAGTTTTTTATTTGGGGGCCTGGCTATAGAGAAGGGGGTGTGGGTGGACTTGGGGGGGGGGGGTGTCACAGGGTGGGTTTTGGGGGTGTTGACCCGCCGTTGTCATTGTGTCCCCCCCCGCCCAGGACGCAGAGGGCAACCCCGTGGACGTCTCCGTCAAGGACAACGGCAACGGCACCTACAGCTGCTCCTACGTCCCCAAGAAGCCCCTCAAGCACACCGCCATGGTGTCCTGGGGCGGCTGTGAACATCCCCCAGAGCCCCTTCGGGTGAGAGACGGCGGGGGGGGTCCCCAAAACCCGAGGGGCTGGGCCCAGCCGCCTGGGGAGGCGGCAGGCCTGACCCCCACCCCCCCAAAACCGCAGGTGGGCGTGGGGGCCGGCAGCCACCCCCACAAGGTGAAGGTCTACGGCCCCGGCGTGGCCAAGACGGGGGCTCAAGGCCCACGAGCCCACCTACTTCACCGTGGACTGCACCGAGGCCGGGCAGGGTGAGCTGGAGGGCGTGGGGTGGGCAGGGGGTTGCCTGCAGGGTGGGTCTGTGGTGGCAGGAGGGCGCCGGTGGGGTTTGGGGTGCTGAACACCCCCCCCCCGGCCCCCCAGGGACGTGAGCATCGGGATCAAGTGCGCCCCGGGGGTGGTGGCCCGGCCGAGGCCGACATCGACTTCGACATCATCCGCAACGACAACGACACCTTCACCGTGCGCTACACCCCCCGCGGCCCCGGCGCCTACACCATCATGGTGCTCTTCGCCAACCAGGTGGGCTTGGGGGGTCTAGGGGAGGGGGCACGAGGGGTCTTGGGGTGCAGGGGGCTGATTTTTTGGGGTCCCTACCCGCAGGCCACCCCCACCAGCCCCATCCGGATCAAGGTCGACCCCTCGCACGATGCCAGCAAAGTGAAGGCGGAGGGACCCGGCCTCAGCCGCTCTGGTGAGCTGGAAGGGGTAGCAGGAGCGGCCCTGGGGGGGGCCCCGGCAGGGATTTGGGGGCCCCCCCCCCTTGACCCCTCGGGTCCCCCCCGACAGGTGTGGAACTGGGGAAGCCCACCCACTTCACGGTGAACGCCAAGGCGGGGGGCCGGGCCCCCCTGGATGTGCAGGTGACGGGGCCCGGGAAGGGCGAAGCCGTGCGGGACCTGGAGGTGATCGACAACCATGACGGCACCCACACCGTCAAGTACACCCCCCTGCAGCAGGTAACGGGGGGCGGACCCCAAACCTTGCACCCCCCCCAAAATACCCCCCTCCCCAGCAGGTAGTGGGGAGGATCACCCCAAAAACCTAGCACTCCCTCCTCCTGTTGTAATGCGGGCAACCGAACTCCCACCGATACACCCCTGGTGCAGCGTGGGGGGGGCCACAAAACCCCCTGCCAAAGCCATGGTGTGGGGCAGCCCTGCAGCCACCCCTTCTCTCCCCCCAGGGTAATTTGGTGGGTGTCGGTGACCTACGGGGGCGACCACATCCCCAAGAGCCCCTTCACTGTTGGGGTGGCCCCCAGCCTCGACCTCGGCAAGATCAAGATCTCCGGCCTGGATGACAGTACGGTGGGGGGGGCGGGAGGGTGCCCTGGGGGGTGGGGGGAGCACTCAGACCCCCTTTTAGAGGAAGTTTGGGGGTGGGGGGGGCAACTGGGGAGCTGTGTGGGCAACGGGGGCTGGGGGTCCTTGGGGGGGGTTTTGGGATGGAGAATCCAGGGGTGACTTGGGGACCCCCTTTTGGGGGGGGGGGTGTCCTACAGGGCTGGGGGCAATTTGGGGACCCCGTAGGGCTGGGGGGGGGGGTGTCCTGCTTGGGCGTGGGAGTTGTGGGAGCTCCCTCCCCAGAGAGGCTTTGGGGTGGGGCGTTTGGGGGTGTCTTTTTGGAGGGTGCTTGTTCTGGGGGGTGGGGGTTTTGGCAGGGGGAGCCCCCGTTTTTGGGGTGCAGCCCTCCCCCCAGCGTGTGGGTGCTCCCCCGCAGAGCTGGAGGTGGGGAAGGACCAGGAGTTCACGGTGAAGTCCAAGGGCGCCGGGGGCCAGGGCAAGGTGGGGGCGAAGATCACGGGCCCCTCGCGCAAGGCCGTGCCCTGCACGGTGGAGCCGGGGCTGAGCCCCGAGAACAGCCTGGTGCGCTTCATCCCCCGCGAGGAGGGGCCCTACCAGGTGGAGGTCACCTACGACGGCGTCCCCGTCCCCGGCAGCCCCTTCCCCGTCGAGGCCGTGCCCCCCACCGACCCCTCCAAGGTGGGTCTGACCCCCTGCGACGGGGCCCTGTGGGTTTGGGGGTGGCCCGACGGGGCGGGGGGGCCTGGGGACCATCCCTCTTGGCCCCGTGGGTCTGGCTTTGGGATGGGGACCCCCAGTATGGGGGGGGTCTCCAGGGGTTGGGGTCCCCAGGAGCTGGGATGTCCCAGTAAGGGCGATTAGGGTCCCCAGTAAGGGGGTGTCTCTGCTTATGGGGGTCCCTAAGGGCTGGGGGACCCCAGTGAGGGTGGCCAGGGCCCCTAGTAAGGGGCCGTCCCTGCTGCCGGGGGTCCCTAAGGGTTGGGTGCTCAGAGTGGGGGAGCGCCCCTGGTGATGGGGGACCCCAGTAAGAGCGTGTCCCCCGATGATGGGGGACCCCAGTAAGAGCGTGTCCCCGATGATGGGGATCCCCAGTAAGAGCAGCCCCCCGGGGCCATGGCTCCTCTCTAAGGGGATGTCCCTGGGGCGAAGGGTATCCCCAAGATCGGGGGGCTCCCTGGCAACGGCACCCCCCGCCCAACGTGGCGGCCTCTCTCCCCGCAGGTGCGCGCCTTCGGGCCGGGGCTTGCAGGGCGGGCTGGCCGGGGTGCCGGCCCCCTTCACCATCGACACCAAGGGGGCCGGCACGGGGGGCCTGGGGCTGACGGTGGAGGGCCCCTGCGAGGCCAAGATCGAGTGCCTGGACAACGGCGACGGCACCTGCTCCGTCTCCTACTTGCCCACCGAGCCCGGCGACTACAACATCAACATCCTCTTTGCCGGCGCCCACGTGCCCGGCTCGCCCTTCCGCGCCCCCGTCCGCGCCCCCTTCGACGCCTCCAAGGTGACGTGCTCGGGGCCGGGGCTGGAGGGGGCCACGGCCGGCCAGCCCGGCCACTTCCGCGTGGACTGCAGCCGGGCCGGCACGGCCGAGCTGACCATCGGCATCGCCATCGGAGGCGGGCGCCCGCGCCGAGGTGCGGGTGGAGGACAACGGCGACGGCACCTACACCATCGCCTACACCCCGCTCAGCCCCGGTGTCTACACCATCACCGTGGAGTACGGCGGGCAGCCCGTGCCGCACTTCCCCAGCAAGGTCCGGGTGGAGCCCGCCGTCGACACCGCCGGCGTCAAGGTCTACGGGCCCGGCGTGGAGGGCAAGGGTGAGCACAGGGCCGCGGCGATGGGGACGGGGACGTGGAGGGGCACAGCTGCCCTGATGGCCCCATCCTACCGTGTCCCCCGCCAGGCGTGTTCAGGGAGGCAGTGACAGAGTTTGACGTGGACGCCCGGGCGCTGACCAAAGCCGGGGGTCCCCACGTGAAGACGAGGGTGTCCAACCCCTCGGGGAACGTCACCGAGACCTTCGTGGAGGACCGGGGTGACGGCACCTACCACGTGGAGTACACCGCCCTATGAGGAGGGTGAGGCTTGGGGGGTGTGCGGGGATGGGGGGCAGCACCCGTGGCCTTGGGCTGACTTCCCTGCCGCCCCGCCCACCCCCAGGCATGCACACAGTGGAGGTGAGCTACGCCGGCAGCCCGGTGCCGCACAGTCCCTTCCGCGTGCCCGTCACCGAGGGCTGCGACCCGGCACGTGTTCGCGTCCATGGCCCTGGCATCCAGAGCGGCACCACCAACCAGCCCAACAAGTTCACTGTGGAGACCCGGTGAGAGCCCAAAACCCTCCAACCCACCCCCCTGGGCCCCCAAACCATTTCCTAGGACCCCCAGCAGTCGTCACAAGCACCCCTGTACCCCAAATCCCCCCTCGGTGCTGAAACCCCCCCCTCCCCGGTCCTCTACACTCTCCTGGACCCCAAGTCTGCTTCCCAGCACCCCTGAAATCCATCGTGGGTGCCCCAAGTCTGACCGCAGGTGCCTTACACACACTTTCCCAGCCTGAATCCTTCTCCCGGTGTCCCCTGAAACAGCCCCGTACCCCAAATCCTTTCCCTGCATCCCCTGAAACAGCCCTGTACCCCAGATGTCTTCACACTCTGAGTCCTCCTCTTCCTAGTACCCCCAAAAACATCTTTGTATCCTAAACGCACCTCCCAGAGCCCCTAAGCTTCCCCCCCGGTACCATCGAGTCCCTCCTGGGGTCAGGGGGGTTTGGGGTGCCCCACCTGACCCCCGTGCTCCCCCTGCCCCAGGGGTGCCGCACGGGGGCCTGGGCCTGGCGGTGGAGGGTCCCTCGGAGGCCAAGATGTCCTGCACCGACAACAAGGACGGGAGCTGCTCGGTGGAGTACATCCCCTACGAGCCGGGCACCTACAGCCTCAACGTCACCTACGGTGGCCACCAAGTGCCCGGTGAGTGCCTGGGGGTGGTCCCAGGGTGGGGGGAGGCGGCTGTGTCACACGCACCCCCTCCCCCACGCTCACGTGTCCCCCTGCCCCATCCAGGGAGCCCCTTCAAGGTGCCGGTGACGGATGTGGTGGACTCATCCAAGGTGAAGTGCGCGGGGCCGGGGCTGACGCCGGGCGTCGTGCGAGCCAACGTGCCCCAGACCTTCACCGTCGACACCAGCAAGGACCGGCGTCGCCCCCCTGGACGTTAAGGTTCAGGGCCCTAAAGGTCAGTGGGGCGCACGGGAGGTTTGGGGTACCCCCGCTTCGGGGCTGGGGAGCATTTGGGGTACCCCTGATCCAAGGGAGACAGGGGTATCTGGTATAAAGAGCGCCCTATGCTGCTGTGTGTTCTCGGGGGGGCATGGGGGGTCCTGGTGCACCCCACGGGGTGCCCTGTGGGGCCTCAAGGAGGTGTTAGGGTGCCCGGTCGGCTCTTGGGTGTCCTGTGGGACGTTACAGGGAGTCTCGGAGCACTTATATGGGATGTTACGAGGTCTCGGGGTGCCACAGGGGGTCTCGGGGCACCCCACGGAGCACTGCAGGCTCTTGGGGTGTCATGTAGGATGCCACGGGGGGTCTTGGGGCACGCTGCGATGCCGCGGGGTGCCCCGTGGGGTGCTCAGGCGTGCCCTGACACCCCCCACCCGCCCCCAGGCGTGGTGGAGCCCGTGGACGTGGCGGACAACGGGGACGGGACGCAGCGCGTCAGCTACGTCCCCTCCCGCGAGGGGCCCTACAGCATCTCGGTGCGCTACGGCGACGAGGAGGTGCCCCGCAGGTGAGGTGGGGGACGTGGGGGGGCCGGGGGGGGTTTCAGGGGGGCTGGTCTGACACCCCCCGGCTCTGTCCCGCAGCCCCTTCAAGGTGAAGGCGCTGCCCACGCACGACGCCAGCAAGGTGAAGGCGAGCGGCCCCGGGCTGAACACGACGGGGGTCCCGGCCAGCCTGCCCGTGGAGTTCACCATCGATGCCAAGGACGCCGGCGAGGGGCTGCTGGCCGTCCAGTTCACGGTGGGCACGGAGCGGGGGGCACGGGGAGGGGTCCGGCAGCGGGGGGAGGCCAGCCCAGCGACGTCCCCGTCCCCCCCGTGTCCCCGCAGGACCCCGAGGGCAAGCCCAAGAAGGCGACAATTCGGGACAACCAGGACGGCACCTACACGGTCTCTTACGTCCCCGACATGACGGGGCGCTACACCATCCTCATCAAGTACGGGGGGACGAGATCCCCTACTCGCCCTACCGCATCCGCGCCGTGCCCGCCGGCGACGCCAGCAAGTGCACCGTCACCGGTAAGCGCTGCCGTGGGCGACGCACGCGTACGACGGGGACACCCACCGCCCGCCCAGCCGCTTCCAGCCAAGTCACCGCGGGTGGGGAGGTGGGGGGGCACGGGCGGGGGGTGAGCGGGGAGGGTGGCCGGGGGGCACGGGGGGGCCTCACCACGTGTGTCTCACTGGATTTCTTGCTTCTCTGCCCACCCCACGTCCCCCTGCGCCCCCCCTCCCCCCCCGTCCTCTCCCCACCCCTCTTTTGCCCACGCTGTAGTCTCCATCGGAGGTCACGGCTTAGGTAAGCTCACGGCATGGCTCGCTTGGCGTCGGGGCGCATGCGTGACCCCCTCCCCGCACCCCAAAGTTACCCCCGTCCCCGTGGACAAGCGGGGACCTTCCCCGCAGTGGTGTGAAGGAGGGGCCAGGGTCTAATTCTGGGGGACCCTCGGGCCTCATTTAATACTGGGGGCACCCCGTGTTCTCCTTTAAATCACGGAAGGGTCCCCCCAACCTCGTTTAATGATGAGGGACCCCCCTAGACCTCACTTAGTGTCAGGGCCCCCCCAGGTGTCATTTTAACCCTTCAGGGTTCTCTTTTAACTGGGGGGTCCAGACCTCGTTCAATGTGGGGTGACCCCCCAATTCTGCTTGCTCTTGGGGGTCCCCCCCAGTCCAGTACCAGGGACCCCTTTTGGTCCTGCCTTAATTGTGGGGCATCCCCCAAACCTCATTAAACAGGGGGGAGGGATCGTGCCGGTAGCTTGAACCTCCGAATGTTTGGGGGTTCCCTGGCTCGGGACCCTGTTGTGGTTGGGGACCCCCCCATTTCTGGGGGCACCCCTGGCCCCACACAGGGCAGTGAGCTGTAGGGTCCTGGGGCGTTACGGGGTCCCTGGCTGCCCCTACGGAGCAGAGGGGCCCCCTCCATCAGGTCACTACCTGGGTGTCGGATGGGGGAGGTCTGTGCCTCATTAATGCCTAATTTCCCCCCTCCCCGTGACATGGCATGAGCTTTCCCCGTGCTCAGCCTGCCAGGGGGGCTCGGGTTCCCCCCAGCTTTGGGGGGATCCTTCAGCCGTCCCAGGGGGTGGGCAGCACCGGAGCCTGCCGGAGACCCACGGCAGGGCGCACGTCCACCAGTGGGGCCGGTTTGGGGGTGCCCCCGCCATGGGGCGGGCAGTCACCCCCCCCTTTTCGGCAGGGGCGGGCATCGGCCCCACCATCCAGATCGGGGAGGAGACGGTGATCACGGTGGATGCCAAGGCGGCGGGCAAGGGCAAGGTGACCTGCACCGTCTGCACGCCCGACGGCTCCGAGGTGGACGTGGACGTGGTGGAGAACGCCGACGGCACCTTCGACATCTTCTACACCGCCCCCCAGCCCGGCAAGTACGTCATCTGCGTGCGCTTCGGGGGCGAGCACATCCCCAACAGCCCCTTCCAGGTCATGGTGAGTGTGCGAGGGGCGGGCGAGGGGGCCGGGCGGCGGGCCGGGGCAGGCAGCGGGCAAGGGCGGGGGGGCGTGCAAGGTGTGCACTGCGCAGGCCACGTGCAAGGTGTGCACTGCGCAGGCAGCGTGCGAGGTGAGCGGTGTGCGAGGTGGGGAGCATGCAGGGAGCGCGCAAGGGGTGTAACGCAGGCCGCATGCAAGGAGCGTGCGAGGTGGGGGAGCGTGCAAGGAGCGTGCAAGGCAGGCAGGCGAGGTGCCAAGCAGGCTGCGTGCGAGGAGCGTGCGGGGCGTTGTAGCAGGCAGGCAGCGCGCCAGGCGGGCGCGATAACGGACGCAGGCAGCGTGCCAGGCAGCGTGCCAGGTGTGTAGCAGGCAGGCAGCGCATCAGGCAGTGGGCGGGTGGGGGGGGGGTCCGGCATCCGCTAACGAGCTTGTTTGCGCAGGCGACCGACCGCCCGCTGCTGGGGTGAACGGCTGGACATGGCCGGGCTGCGCCCCTTCGACCTCGTCATCCCCTTCACCATCAAGAAGGGCGAGATCACCGGTGAGGGGGGGCAGACGCCCCAAAACGCCCTGGGGGGGTGTCCCTAAAACACCTGAGCTCCTGTAGGGGGTCCCCAGGCCTCCCTTGAGTCCTTCTGGGGGGGTCTGCAGAACCTGCTTGGGGGTCCCCAAGATGTGGGGGTCCCTAAAGTCCCCCCAGGTCCTCCTGGGGTGTCCCCAAGGCAGCCAATGTCCTCCTAGGGGTCTACAGGTCCCACCAGGGGATCCCCAGGACAACTAAGATGGTCCCGGGGGGTCCCCAAGACAGCCAGGGTCCTTCCAGGGGTCCCCCAGGCCCTCTCGGGGGTCCCCAGACCAGCCAGCACCCCCTGAGCTCCCCCCCCCCCCCCATTTCACCCCCCCTAGGGGAGGTGCGGATGCCCTCGGGGAAGGTGGCCAAGCCCGACATCACGGACAACAAGGATGGGACGGTGACGGTGCGGTTCGCTCCCACCGAGGCCGGCCTGCACGAGATGGACATCCGCTACGAGAACATGCACATCCCAGGTGGGGGGGCTCGGGGGGGGGCTTTGGGGGGACCGGGGGGGGCCCTGTTGAAGCATCACAGCCCCAGGGGTGCCGTGACAGCATCCCACGTGCCACCGTGTGTCCGTTGCGACGTCCTGGCGTCTGCGAGGATCCTCCCGTGGCAGTGGGGGGGTCTCGATGCCCCCCTGACCCACGCCGTGCCCCCCCTTTGCCCCCCCCCCAGGCAGCCCCCTGCAGTTCTACGTGGACTACGTCAACAGCGGCCACGTCACCCGCCTACGGCCCCGGCCTCATCCACGGCACCGTCAACAAGCCGGCCACCTTCACCGTCAACACCAAGGACGCCGGCGAGGGTGAGCCCATGGGGGGGTCCGCCAGGCACCTGGGTCCTCCCCGGCAGGCACGGGCCCCCCCCCTGAACCCTACGTGCCCCCCCCCGCCCCAGGAGGTCTGTCGCTGGCTGTGGAGGGTCCCTCCAAGGCGGAGATCAGCTGCACGGACAACCAGGACGGGACGTGCAGCGTCTCCTACCTGCCGGTGCTGCCCGGGGACTACAGCATCGTGGTGAAGTACAACGACAAGCACATCCCGGGGAGCCCCTTCACCGCCCGCATCACCGGTACGGGTGGGGGGGCACCCCGAGGTGCTGTGGGTGGTCCTGGGGCTCCCTGCAGCGGCTCTGAAGTCCCCAGGGGTCTTGGGGCCGTCCTGAGGGTCCCTAAGTGGGTCCCGGGCATTTTTGGGGTGCCTTCCCCGCTGACCCCCGTCCCCGCAGGTGACGACAGCCTGCGCCTGTCCCACCTGAAGGTGGGGCGCCTCGGCCGACATCCCCTGGACATCGGGGAGACGGACCTGAGCCAGCTGACGGCCACCGTCACCGCCCCCTCGGGCCGCAAGGAGCCCTGCCAGCTCAAGCGCCTCCGCACGGCCACATCGGTGAGGGGGGGGGGACGCTCGGGACGGGACGGGGGTCCCTGGGGACGCCGGCAACTCGCCCTCATGGTGTGAGGAGCCCGGCCGGCTCCAACGCCTCTGCAGCCGAGGGAGGGGATGTGGGGGGGGGACACACGGAGGGAGGACGTAGGGCCTCGGGGACGCAGGGACACGGTCACCGTGACCTCGCTGTTGGGGCGTAAAGAGCCCGGTCAGCTCAAGCGGCTGTGCGGTGTCTCCTGATGTCCCCGCGTCCCCGTACCGCCATGCCTCTGTCCCCCGTGTCCCCGTACCCTGCTGAGAGTGTCCCCACACCGCGTCCCCTTGTCCTGACACCCCTGCGGGGACGTCCCACGTATCCCTGTGCCCCCCCAAGTCCCCCCGCCCCATCCCTTCTGTGTCCCCGTACCGTGACACCTGGCTCCCCCGCTGACGGCATCCCCACGCCGCGTCCCCTCGTCCTGAGGCCGGTGTCCCCGTCCCCGCAGGTATCTCCTTCGTGCCGCAGGAGGTGGGGGAGCACCTGGTGCACATCTCGCGGGGGGGGGCAGCCCCTGGCCCGCAGGCCCCATCTCCGTCACCATCAGCCAGGCCGAGCTGGGGGACGCCAGCCGGGTGCGCGTGGCGGGGCCCGGCCTGCGCGAAGGACGGACCTTCGAGCCGGCGCACTTCACCATCGACACCCGCGACGCCGGTACGCCTCCATCCCCCGGGAACTGGGCAAGGGGCTGTGTGTGTGTGGGGGGGTCCCAGGCGCCGGGGTCCCTGCTGACGGCCCCCTCCCCAGGCTACGGGGGGCTGAGCCTCTCCATCGAGGGGCCCAGCAAGGTGGACATCACCACGAGGAGCTGGAGGACGGGACCTGCCGCGTCTCTTACTGCCCCCACCGAACCCGGCAACTTACATCATCTCCGTCAAATTCGGCCGACCAGCACGTCCCCGGTGGGTGCCGGGGCGGGAACTGGGGGGACTGGAAGTGCTGCTGGGGGGGGCGGTGCAGGGGCAAGCGGTGGCACTGGGAGGGTGTATCGGGGAGGAATGGGGGGAACTGGGAGCACTGGGGAGGGTCTACTGGGGTAATTTGGGTTATTGGGAGCATGGTGGGAGGGTACGGGGGGGGATATGGGGAGGGAGCTGGGGCACTGAGTGGGGTGTGGGGGTACAGTGGGACCAGGAGAAGACTGGAGGGGTTTAGGGGGGTGGTCCTTGGGCCTGGGGGAGCCGATGTGACCCCCCCCACGCCCCCCCGCAGGAAGCCCCTTCTCAGTGAAGGTGACGGGCGAGGGGCGGGTGAAGGAGAGCATCACGCGTCGGCGCCGCGCCCCCCCCGAGGCCAGCGTTGGCACCGCCTGCGACCTCAGCCTCAAGATGCCGGGTGAGCGTCCCTGGGGGGTCCCTGAGTGTCCCATGGGGGGCTCGGCAAGCCCCACGGTACCTCTGAGCGTCCCTGGGGAGGTCCCCGAGGGTCTCGGGAGGCTGCTGGGGCAGTTTGGGGGGGGGGGACAGATGGACACGACCCCAAGGACCTGCGGGGGGACCCCAGAGATAGAGGGTCCCCCAAGGACCCACGGGGGGACAGAGTGGGACACACAGAGGAACCCCAGGACCTCCCCTGGCACGGGAGGGTCCCTAGGGTGGTGGGGGGGGCCGGGGGGAGCCCCGTGACCCCCCCCCCCATGACCCCCCTCCCTCGTTGCCGGCAGAGCTGAGCGCCCACGAGGTGACGGCGGTGGTGACGGGCCCCTCGGGGCAGGCGGTGCCGGCGCAGGTGCTGGAGGGCGACGGCGGCGCCTACAGCATCCGCTTCGTGCCCGCCGAGACCGGCGTCCACTCGGTCAGCGTCAAGGACCGGGGCCAGCACGTCCCCGGCAGCCCCTTCCAGTTCACCGTGGGGCCCATGGGCGAGGGAGGCGCCCACAAGGTCCGCGCCGGGGGGCCCGGCCTCGAGCGGGCCGAGGCCGGCGTGCCAGGTGAGCGCGGGGCGCCCCAAAACCTGCCCGAGACCCCCCCCCTCGGGGCTCTCCGCTACTCGTGCGGGGCTGCCCCGATCCTGTTATGGTCCCTGAACCCCTTGGGGTGCCCCAGAACCGCCTTGGGGGTGCCCCAACCTGTTCCAGGCACCCCAAAACTCACCCAGGGTTCCTCAGGGACCCTGAACCTGCCAGGGGGGCACCCCAAAGCCCCCTCGGGGCTCCTCCCTGACCCCCCCCTTGGGGACCTGCCCAGGCCTGTCTGGGGCTCCTGAGCCTGCACAAGACTCCCTGGTCCTTCACAGGGCTCCCTAAAACCTGTGGGGGGGCTCCCAAAATCCTGACTGGGGCTTCCTGAAACCCATTGGAGATTCCCCAAATCCATCTGGGGTTCCCCAAAATCTATGGGGGGTTCCCCAAAATCTATGGGGGGTTCCCCAAATCCTAACTGAGGCCCCTCAAACCCACCCGGGGGCTCCCCAAAACCTGCTGCAGGTCTCCTGAACCCAGCCTGGGCTCCTGAACTTGGCCCCAGGTCCCCCAGACTGGCCCTGCTGGGGAGGAACTGGGGGGCTGCCCCCCAGATGGGGTGTGATGGGGTAGGTGGGGGGTGTCAGGCCTTTGGGGGGGGCCTGACACCCCACCTCTGCTACCCGCCCCCCCCCTCCCCCCAGCCGAATTCAGCATCTGGACGCGGGAGGCGGGCGCCGGGGGCCTCTCCATCGCCGTTGAGGGGCCCAGCAAAGCCGAGATCGCCTTCGAGGACCGCAAGGACGGATCCTGCGGCGTCTCCTACGTCGTCCAGGAGCCCCGGTACGGGGCCGGGGAAGGGTGGGGGGCCAGGGAGAGGTGGGGGGACCCCCCCTCCCTGACGCCATCCCCCTCCCCGCAGGTGACTACGAGGTGTCGGTGAAGTTCAATGAGGAGCACATCCCCGAGAGCCCCTTCGTGGTGACGGCCCGCTGCCCCCTGCGACGCCGCCCGCCGCTTGACTGTTTCTAGCCTTCAGGTGAGGCACCGGGAGAAACCCCCCCCCTCGCACCCCCCCGGCTGGGCTCGGGACGCCATGCGCAGGGCAGGCAGCTGTAGAGTCAGCGTAGCCCTAGGGGGGCTTTGGGGTGTCTGTATAGGGACAGTGTAGCCCTAGGGCAGCGGTTTTGGGGTGTCTGTGGGGACAGTGTAGCCCCAGGGCAGCGTTTTTGTGGTGTCTGAAGACAGCGTAGCCCCAGGGCAGCATTTTTGGGGTGTCTGTGGGGACAGTGTAGCCCTAGGGCAGCGTTTTTGGGGTGTCTGAAGACAGCGTAGCCCTAGGGCAGTGGTTTTGGGGTGCCTGTGGGGACAGCATAGCCCCCAGGGCAGCGTTTTTTAGGGTGTCTGTGGGGACAGCATAGCCCTAGGGCAGCGTTTTTTGGGGTGTCTGAAGACAGCGTAGCCCCAGGGCAGCATTTTTTGGGGTGTCTGTGGGGACAGCGTAGCCCTAGGGCAGCGTTTTTGGGGTGTCTGAAGACAGCGTAGCCCCAGGGCAGCATTTTTGGGGTGTCTGTGGGGACAGTGGTAGCCCCAGGGCAGCATTTTTGGGGTGTCTGTGGGGACAGCATAGCCCCAGGGCAGCGTTTTTGGGGTGTCTGTGGGGACAGCATAGCCCCGCGAAGGGCTTTACTGGGGTTTTTTGGGGTGTTTGGGGGGGGTTCCTAGTTTTGGGGGGCTTTAACAGGGTTTTGGAGGTGTTCGGGGGGCCAGTCTATCTTTAAGAGAGTTTCAGCGAGGTTTGGGGTGTCTAGGGCATCTGCAGTGAGGTTTGGGGTGTCCAGGGGGCCTGCAGCAGGATTTTGGGGGGTGTCTAGGGGATCTGCAGCAAAGTTGGGGTGTCCAGAGGGTCTGCAGCAGGGATTTTGGGGTGTCTAGGGGGTCTGCAGCAGGATTTTGGGGTGTCTAGGGCATCTGCAGCGAGGTTTGGGGTGGTGTAGGGGGTCTGCAGCAGGATTTGGGGGGGCTCTGTAGGCGCAGCGGGGTTTTGGGGTCCCTGCGCTGGCCCAGGCAGCCCGTGCGTCCCCCCAGCCCGTCGCGGGGTCCCGGGGGTCTTCTCTCGTGTCTCTTTTAAAGGCTATTAACAGCCCCCCCGTCGCCCCCCCACCCCGCTCGGGGGGGGCGACCCCGGGGCCCGGAGGGGCCTTAGCGGGAGAGAACGGCCCCCCCAAACCCCCCCCCAGCACCCCCAAACCCCGGGGACCCCCGGGGCCCCCCGTTCTCTCCCGTTAAGCTCTCCGGCCCCACGAGGTAAGTGGGGGCGCAGGGTGGGGGGCTCCCCTGACACCCCCAAATCCCTCCCTGCCTCCTGGGAGACCCCGATACCTGCAGACCCCAAATGGGGTGGGGGGCTTTCCCCAGCACCCCCAAACCCCTCCCTGCCTTGGGGGGACCCCCGAAACCGGGGTGTTGGTGTAAAACCTTCCCCCGAAGCGGAGGGTTTGGGGTGGGGCCTCCCCCCCCCTTGTTATTTTGGGGTTCGGGTCTCCCCGGGGTCGTTTGGGGTAGGGATTTCCCCCTCCCCAGGTGGGGATCTTGGGGTGCAGATCCCTCCCGGGGGTGTTTTTGGGGTGCAGGGGTGTGTGTGTCCCCCCCCTCGAGGGATACTTGGGGTTTTTGGCCCCACGGGGCTTGTCGAGGGGAGGGGGTAAATGACCCCCCCGGGGTTATCTGGGGTGAGGAGTTGGGGGTGTTATCCCCCTGGGATTTTTGGGGGTATCAACCCTCCCCCGGGCTTATTTGGGGTGAGGGTTTTGGGGGTGTTAACCCCCCCCGGGTTAGTTCTTTGGGGTGTCCATCCTCCCCCCCCCCCCCGAGTTATTTGGGGTGAGGGTTTTGGGGGTGTTAACCCCCTGGCTTTTTTTGGGGAGTGTTAACCCCCCTTTGGGTTGTTTTGGGGGTGAGGATTTGGGGGTGTTCATACCCCCCTGCATTGTTTTGGTGTGAGGGTTTGGGGGTGTTAACCCCCCCGGGGTTTTTTTGGGGGGTGTTAACCCCCCCTTGGGTTGTTTCGGGGTGAGGATTTGGGGGTGTTCATCCCCCCTGGGTTATTTGGGGTGGGGTTTTGGCACGCAAGTGCCCCCCACCCCCGCAGATTTTGGGGGTGCAGACCCCCCCCCCACTCAGATGCTTGGGGCTGTTAAGCCCCCCCAAGGCCGCCCAGGCTGGGCTTTGGGGCTGCCGGCGCCCCCCCAACCCTTACCCACGGGGGGGGGGGGGGGTGTCTGAGGGCAGGGGGCCGCTGCCACGTCCTCCCCCCTCCTCCCCCCGGTTTTGGGGGGCTCCCCCCCCCCCTCGCTGACGGTCTCTGCCCCCCCAGGAGTCCGGGCTGAAGGTTCACCAGCCGGCCTCCTTCGCCGTCAGCCTCAACGGGGCCAAGGGGGTGCTGGACGCCAAGGTGCACAGCCCCTCGGGGGGCCCTGGAGGAGTGCCACATCACCGAGGTCACCGAAGGTGAGGGGGACCCCCCCGGGGGGGGACCCTCGACCCCCCCCGAACCCCCCCCCCCCCCCCCCGAAAAAAAAAACCAAACCAACCTGCCGCCCTCCCCTGAGGGCGCCCCGGCTCTCTCCTGGCAGCCGCGGTGAGCTCCTTCCTCCTGGGGGGGGGGGGGACACCCCTAGGAGGAGAGGGGTTTGGGGTGTCCCCCACTGGTTTTGGGGGCCCCCCCCGCTTTGGAGGAGAGTTTTGGGGTCCCCCTCTACTGTGGGGGAGGGTTTTGGGGGGGGGGTGTCCCCCACTTTGGGGGGTCCCCCCCCGCTTTGGGGGGCTCTCTCTGGTTCTGTTGGCTTGGGTTTGGGGGTTCCAGGGAGGCTGCAGGGCCCCCCCCCCCCAAGGGGTGTTTTGGGGCTGGGGGGGGGCCTGGCTGACCCTGCCTGACCCCCCCCAGATGTGGGGGGGGTCTGGGGGGTTTAGGGTTGTCCTGTGGACCCCGTAGGGGGTCATGTCTCACAAGGTAGGTTTTGGGGAGGGGGGAGGTATTGGGGGGGGCTTTGTGTATCATACAGCCCCCGTGGGGATTTTGGGGCCCCCGTGGGGTTGCAGGGGGGGGCTCCGTGGCACCCACGGGAGCCCCTCTGGCTCTGGTGCCCTCCCGGGAGGGTGTGTGGGGGGGGTCCCCCGTGGGGTCAGGGTGTCCCTACTGACACCCCCCGTGTGTGTCCCCCCCAGACAAGTACGCGGTGCGGTTCATCCCGCGGGAGAACGGCGTCTACTCCATCGACGTCAAGTTCGAGGGGTCCCACATCCCCGGCAGCCCCTTCAAGGTGCGGGTGGGGGAGCCGGGGCAGGCGGGGGACCCCGGCCTCGTCTCCGCCTACGGACCCGGCCTCGAGGGGGGCACCACAGGTACGGGGGGGGGGGGTCATGGGGGACCCCAGGGGCTTGGGGTGGGGGGTCATGGGGGTCCCAGGGAGTTGGGGGTCGTAGGGGTCCCATTGGGGTTGGGGTGGGGGTTTTAGGGACCCCAGGGGCTTAGGGTGGGGGGTCGTAGGGGTCCCAGGGAATTGGGGTGGGGGGGGGTCTTAGGGATTCTAGGGCGTTGGGGTGGGGGGTCGTAGGGACCCCAGGAGGTTGGGGGTCTTAGGGACCCCACGGGTTGGGGTGGGGGGGTCGTAGGGGTCCCACGGGCTTGGAGTTGGGGGGTCTTAGGGACCCCACGGGTTGAGGTGGGGGGGGTCATAGGGGTCTCAGGGGGTTGGGGTCTTAGGGACCCCACGGGGTTGGGGTGGGGGGGTCGTAGGGGTCCCAGGGGGTCGCAGAGCCCCTATGGGGTGTCGCAGTGCGAGGCTCCGAAGGGGCCCCCCGTGGTGCGCGGGGGGGGTACCCCGCGGGTGCTGACCCCCCCCCGTGTCCCCCCCCCAGGCTCCCCGGCGGAGTTTGTGGTGAACACGGCCACGGCGGGTCCCGGGGCGCTGGCCGTTGACCATCGACGGCCCTCCAAGGTGAAGATGGACTGCCGGGAGTGCCCCGAGGGCTACCGGGTCACCTACACCCCATGGCCCCCGGCAGCTACCTCATCGCCATCAAATTCGGGGGACCCCACCACATCGCCGGCAGCCCCTTCAAGGCCAAGATCACCGGTACCGGAGAGGGGGGGGGGATTTGGGGGTGCGGGGGGGGGGAGATTTGGGGGTGCGTTGGGGGTACTGACGTGCCCAAAACCCCTCCAGGGCCGCGCCTGGTGAGCAGCCACAGCCTGCGGGAGAGCTCCTCGGTGCTGGTGGAGGCGGGGGGCCGGGCGGAGGCCGGGGGACGACGGCCACAGCGGCGGGGGGGGCCCCCCCGGGGACCCCCAAATTCTCCTCCGACGCCAGCAAGTGGTGGCCAAGGGGCTGGGGCTGAACAAAGCCTTCGTGGGGCAGAAGAACTCCTTCACCGTCGACTGCAGCAAGGCGGGTGGGTGGCCGGGGGGGGGCTTTTTGGGGTGCGGTAAGCCCCCCCCCCCAGTTTTGGTGTTGGGGAAGGGGGGTTGGTGGCCGGGGCCCGCTGATAGGTCAATGCTTTGGGGGGTGAGGGGGTGTTTGGGGGGCTGGCTTTTTGGGAGGGGGGGCTTTTTGGGGGAGGAGCTGGGTTTTGGGGCTGGTTGGGGGGGGCTGGGTTTTGGGGGGGGTGGTTTTGGGGGTGCAGCTTTTTAGGGTGCTTGGGGGGGGGGGGGGGGGGTCTTTGCTTTCAGGAGCCGTGGGAGAGAGGGGAGGCGGTTGGGGCACCGGGGTTCCTCCTGCCGGCACGTGGCTGTTTGGGGGTGACCCCCTCTCCCGATTTTGGGGTGACCCCCCCCCTTCCCCCCCCCCCTTTAGGGAACAACATGCTGCTGGTGGGGGTGCAGGGCCCCCGCTCGCCCTGCGAGGAGATCGTGGTGAAGCACCTGGGCAACCAGCTGTACAACGTGGGCTACCTGCTGCGGGGAGCGGGGCGACTACCTGCTGGTGGTCAAGTGGGGGGACCAGCACGTCCCCAACAGCCCCTTCCGCGTCACCGTGCCCTGAGGGGCACCCCAAAAACACCCCCACGGGGGGGGGGCCCCCCACATCCTCACACACACCCCCACACACACACACACACACTCCCTCCCCCCGGCACGGCGCTGGGGACCCCCCCCTCCAAGATTGGGGACACCCCTGCAGTTTGGGGGGGAGCTCCCCCCCCCCCCTTTCCCTCCCAGGGCTCTTGTTTTCGGGGGGGCCCCCCCGCCACTGCCACCCCCCTCTGCCACTCCCCCCCCCCCCCCTCACGCTGCCCCCCACCCCGTTTCCCCCCGGGGGGGGGGGGCAGGGAGGGCCCCCCCCCCATTTCTACAGCTGCCACTTTGGATTCCCCCGCCCCCATTTTCTTTTTTTATTTTATTTTAATTTTTTAACATGACCTGGGGGAGGTTCCCGGCGCTGCCCGCTCCCCCCCCCCCCCCCGCGTCCCCCCCTCTCCCCCGAAACCGGGGTCCCGGGGGGGGAACCCCAATAAAAACTCGTTCTGCTTCACTGTGTCTCCTGCCTGTTGGGGGGGGGGTCACCTACATCTGAGGGTGCCAGGGACCGGGGGGGGGGCACACAAAGGGGGTCCCCCGATACGTGGGGCGGAGCCCCCCGTACATGGGGCGGGTCCCTACCGGCGGTCCCTGCAGGAGGGGCGGAGCCTGGGCGGGGGCCGCGCACTAGCGGGAGTGCCGCCCCGCCTGCATGATTTATGCAGAGAAGGCGGGGCTACGCAAATAAGCCCGTGACGCTCACACTCCGTCCAATCCGCTCCCGGACAGCGCCACGCGGCCGCGGGGAAGGGCGCGCCGTTGCTGCGGCTATCCGCGCATGCGCGGGGGCTCGATGGTTAAACGCCGCGACTAGAGCGCCGCGGGGCAGACTGCGCCCTGCGCACGCCCCGCGGGCCACCGCCCCGCTCTCTGATTGGCTCGGCTTCCTCTCTATGCTGACTGAGCTCGCTAGAACGTCGCCCCCCGCCTCTATCCACCGAGAACCGGCGCCGGGAGCCCCCGCCGCCCTCCGCCGCTCCCCTCCCGCCTCCCCCCGTCTTCTCGGGGCCGCCGCCGCTTCCCTGGTTCGCGGCGGCCGCCGTCGGGCTCGTCTCGTCGCGTCCCCGCGGGCGGGTCCTCCGCCGGGCGGCCAGAGCGCCGCCGGAAGTTGAGAGGCGGTGGCCGGAAAGCCGGTGGGCGGGCGCCATATATAAGCAGCGCGCAGGCGCCGCCTTCCTCTTTTTGGCGCACGGCGAGGTGAGCGCGGGGCCGCGGCGGGGCCGGGCGGCGGCGGGGAGGCTGCGGGGGGGTCCCGTAGGCCGCGGCGTCGCCCCCCGCTCAGTCCGTTCCGCTTATTCCCTCCACTCAGGTCCCCACGGCCCGGAGCCGCCATGGGCCGCCGCCCGGCGCGATGGTGAGCCGCGTGACGTCACCGCGCGGGGAGGGGGAGGGGGAGGGGGGGGGCTGGGATGGGTGACGTTGTCCCACACCTCTCGACGTCACGGGCTAAAGGCTTGGGGGGCCGCTTGCGGAGGGAGGGGGGAGGTGGGGACGGGGCGGGGGGGGCGCTGTGAAGGGCATTACGCGATTTCGGGGCGCCTTTGCCCCCCCCTTCACTGCCGCCCCCCCCCCTTCACTGCCGCCCCTCCCCCCCAGTTACAGATACTGAAGAACAAGCCGTACCCCAAGTCCCGCTTCTGCAGGGGGGTCCCTGGTAAGTCCGCAGCCCCCACCCTGGTTTTGGGGTACCGTCGCCCCCCCCCCCACTCCCGTAGCCGCTGTTTGGGGGGGCCGCCCCTGACGCCACCCCCCCATTTTTTTCCTCCGCAGACCCCAAAATCCGCAATCTTCGACCTGGGGCGGAAGAAGGCGAAGGTGGACGAGTTCCCCCTCTGCGGGCACATGGTGTCGGACGAGTACGAGCAGCTCAGCTCGGAGGGTGCGTCCGAGGCGGGGGGGGGGGAGGTTGGGGGTCCCTCAGCGGAGCGGGGGTGACCCGGGGGGGTGTCCCTGCCAGCCGTGACCCCCCCCCCCCCCAAAATCTCTTCCCCCCCCCCCCCCAGCGCTGGAGGCCGCCCGCATCTGCGCCAACAAGTACATGGTGAAGAGCTGCGGGAAGGACGGGTTCCACATCCGCGTCCGCCTGCACCCCTTCCACGTCATCCGCATCACAAGATGCTCTCCTGCGCCGGCGCCGACAGGTGGGGGCTCCCCCAAACCGCGGGGGGGTGGGGGGCTCCCAGAACAAGGGATGAGACGGGATTGGGGGGGGGTTGCCAAAATGGGGGGAAGTGGCCCACGATGGCCAGGGAAGGGGAGAATGCCGGCAGAGAGCGGCCGGCCAGGGCAGCGCCAGGCACCCCAAAACCGGGGGGGGGGGGGCAAGAACCAGAGGGAACTCGCTGCCCCCCCCCTCGGCTGTGGTGCCAGGGGGTGTCTGCCCCGATTCGGGGGGGACACACTTGAGAGCACACGGGGGTGGGGGCAGGGGACCCCCCTTACCTGTAGAAAGCGGGGTGCGTTTTTCTTAGGGGGGTGGGGCAAGCGCTCGGTTCTGGGGTGTCCACTGGGGGTTGCGATGGTTTCCCTGG
>NW_026293174.1:0-78908 GCF_026419915.1 Harpia harpyja | reverse complement strand
CGTACGCGCACGCGCTGTCGTAAATTAGAAGGGGAGGGGGGGGGGGGGGGCGCTGCCGTCAAAAGACCCGGGGCAAGGCGAGAGGCGCCGGGCAGAAGGGCCGGCATGGGGGGGCGAGCTAGGAAGGTGGGTGCACCATAGAGGAGCAGGGGCGCGCCCCGCCCCCTTTTGCTACCCATTCCCGCTGGGGGCCCCCGCCCACCACGGCGGCGGGGGGCCCCGCCCACCACGGCGCGGCCGTCACCAAGGCGACGCCCGGCGCCATTTTGGCGTGGGGAGGTGGCCGCCATTTTGGGAAGGGCGGGGAGAAGGCGGCCGGTACCGACCGTCCCGCCCCGTCCCCGACCCTGCCGGGGAGCCGGCGGGTAGACGGAGGTGGAGCGGGACGGACAGGTACCGCCGTTCGGTTCCCGCATCGATCTCCGGGCCCCCGAGCCCGGCGTCGGCTTCACCCCCGCTCCCCTTCCCCTCCTCCTTCCCCTCAGGGCCCCCCCGGGGCGGCCGCTGCCGCCGCCATGGCCGCCGTCTGGCAGCAGGTACTCGCCGTGGATGCCAGGTGAGCCGGGGGGAGCCCTGTCGCCTCGTCCCTTCGCGGGAGGGGGCACCCCCGGGAGAGGTGTGGCGGGGGGGAACGATCTGACGCCTGGTCCCTTTTGGGGGGGGGACGGGGGACGCGACCCGGGCACTTGGGTCCTTGTCAGGGAGGACACCCTGATGCCGAGGTTCCTTGGGGTGGGGTGGGTGGGCAGATCCCGGTGCCTGGTCCCTTTTGGGGGGGGCAGATCCCGATACCTGTGCCCCCACACATCCGTGCACCTACACCCCCCCCCCCCACGCCACGGTGCCAGCTGCCACAGGCGTGAGGGCACCATCACCACCATCATCACCGCCATCACCGTGTCCTCAGGTACGCAGCCTACCGCACGCCCCGCTGGCCCCAGTTCCGGACGCAGTACGTGCGGCGGCGCAGCCAGCTGCTGCGGGAGCAAGCGCAGGGAGGGACGCTGGAAGGTGGCACCCGGCGCTGGTACCTGCGGATACGCACCCGGCTGCTGGCCCAGCGCTACGGGGCCCTCTCCGAGCAGAGCAGCTGCCGGGCACACAGTAGCAGCGCCCTTCGTGCCAGCCGCACCACCCTCGACCGCATGGAGGTAACGGCCGCAGGAGGGGGACGGGGGGGGGGGGGGGGGAGGCGAGGCTGCGAGCCCTTCCCAGGGGGCTGTGGGGTCGTGGCATCCCTCCTGGGGGGCCCCAGCACCCGTTTTGGGGCCTCAGAACCCGTTTTGGGGGTGCTCTGGGGCCCCAGCACCCGTTTTGGGGCTGCAGCACCCCTTTTGGGGGTGCTCTGGGGACCCAGCACCTGTTTTGGGGCCTCAGAACCCGTTTTGGGGGTGCTCTGGGGCCTCAGAACCCCTTTTGGGAGTGCTCTGGGGCCTCAGCACCCGTTCTGGGGCTGCAGCACCCGTTTTGGGGGTGCTCTGGGGGCCCAGCACCCATTTTGGGGCCTCAGAACCCGTTTTGGGGGTGCTCTGGGGCCCCAGCACCCGTTTTTGGGAGTGCTCTGGGGCCTCAGCACCCGTTTTTGGGGCTGCAGCATCTGTTTTGGGGGTGCTCTGGGGACCCAGCACCTGTTTTGGGGCCTCAGAACCCGTTTTGGGGGTGCTCTGGGGCCTCAGAACCCATTTTGGGAGTGCTCTGGGGCCTCAGCACCCGTTTTGGGGCTGCAGCACCCCTTTTGGGGGTGCTCTGGGGCCCCAGCACCCATTTTGGGGCCGCAGCACCCATTTTGGGAGTGCTCTGGGGCCTCAGCACCCGTTTTGGGGCCGCAGCACCCGTTTTGGGGGTGCTCTGGGGGCCCCAGCACCCGTTTTGGGGCCACAGCACCCGTTTTGGGGGTGCTCTGGGGCCACAGCACCCATTTTGGGGGTGCTCTGGGGCCACAGCACCCATTTTGGGGGTGCTCTGGGGGCCCCAGCACCCGTTTTGGGGCCACAGCACCTGTTTTGGGGGTGCTCTGGGGCCTCAGAACCCATTTTGGGAGTGCTCTGGGGCCTCAGCACCCATTTGGGGGCCGCAGCACCTGTTTTGGGGGTGCTCTGGGGCCCCAGCACCCATTTTGGGGCCTCAGAACCCGTTTTGGGGGTGCTCTGGGGCTGCAGCACCCGTTTTGGGAGTGCTCTGGGGCCTCAGCACCCATTCTGGGGCCTCAGCACCCATTCTGGGGCTGCAGCACCCCTTTTGGGGGTGCTCTGGGGCCCCAGCACCCATTTTGCAGGGTCTGGGGGGGTCTCAGCAGGCATCCTCAGGGCTTCAGCCCCTGTTTCAGGGGGGGCTGTGGGGGTCCCGGTGCCCCTCTGGGATCCCTGCGACCCAGCGGGGTGCAGGGACCCCACGGCCATGTCTTTCTGCCAGGACTTCGAGGAGGACCCGCGGGTGGCCCGGGGACACCGGCGCTCCCTCAGCCGTGGCTCCCACCCCGGGGTCCCCCGCGGGACCACCGACGAGCGGTGAGCGCTCCCGGATCCCCCGGGGGTCAGCGGGTGCTGGGGGTGGGGGGGGGGGAATCAGGGCGCTGACACCCGCAACGCCTCGGTCCGCAGCCCCCCCGGAGTGGTACCGACGCCACTGGCAGAGGCGAGCCGCGCCATGGCCGGGGACACGACGCTGAGCGAGAACTACGCCTTTGCCGGCGTCTACCACGTCTTCGACCAGCACACCGACAGCGCCGGTAACCGGGGGAGGGCTGGGGGGTGGGTTTCCCCCCCCCTCCCCGGGGTACGGTGCCGGCTCGCCGCAGCACTGACGGTCGCTCGTGACCGGGCAGTGCCGAAGGTGCAGTTCGCACACGACGACCGGCACCTGCTGGCCTGCTGCTCGCTGGACGGCACCATTTCGGTTTGCCGGCTGGCGCCGGGGGCCGCCGGCGGTGCTGCGGGTGCTGCGGGGCCACGGGGGGGCGGCGTGGCCGATTTCGCCTGGTCCCTCTCCAACGACGTCCTGGTCTCGGCCTCCCTGGACGGCACCCTGCGGCTCTGGGCCCCCGCCGACGGGCGCTGCATCCGCCGCGTGCCCGACCCCGACGGCGCTGCCCTGCTCTGCTGCGCCTTCCAGCCGCTCAACAACAACCTCACCGTGGTCAGTCGTGCCCCCCCCCCCCCCCCCCCCGCCACGAACCCCCCCTCCGTCCCTTGGGGTCCCCCCCTTGTTTTTCCAGGGGCGCTCAACAACCGCCTCGCTGCGGTCGCTGACGCTCCCTACGCCGTGCGCGTCCCCCTCCGACGCGGCAGCCCCCCGGTGACCTCCTCGAGGGGTGGGAGGGCGCGGGGGGGGGGGTGTCCCACCCTCCCCGCTGTCTGTCCCCCCCCCCAGGTGGGCAGCGCCCGGCACATGGTGCGGGGTGGTGAACATCTCGACGGGGGAAAGCGGCGCGGGGCGGGGCGGGGCGGCTGCCCGGCCGGGTGCTGGCGCTCTGTTTCGATTCCCCCGGCCGCGTCCTTTGGGCCGGCGACGACCGCGGCTCCGTCTCCTCTTTCCTCTGCGATCCCGGCACCGGTACGGAAAGGGGGGTGGGGGGGGTAGCAGGGTGCCAGGAGGCGACGCGGGTGCTGACCCCCGCCTCGCGTGTCGTTGTGTGTGTCCCCCCCCCCCCCCAGGACGGCTAACGAAGGCCTCGCGGGTGGTGGTGCAGGCGGGCGGCTCCATCACCTCGCTCTCGGCGCGAGCCTGGGCCAGCCGCGAGGCGCCCGACCCTTCCCTGCTGGTCAACGCCTGCCCCGACCGCCTGCTGCTTTTCCGGTACGGGGACGTGGGGGGGGGACACACGGGGGGGGGGGGGGCGCCTGGGGGTGACCGTAGGGCTCATCCCCTTCTGTCCCCCCCCCCCCACAGGGTGGTGGAGGAGGAGGGGCTCAGGGGCGCCGGGGCTGCGGGCTGCGGCGCAGCTTCCCCACGCGGCACCGGGAGCAACCCCTGCGCAGCTGTTTCTGCCCCCCTCATGTCGTTCCGGCAAGGCGCTCTGCGTGGGTACGTGGAGGGGGGGGGCTGTAGGGGTAACGGGGGGGGGGGGGGGGGGGGTGGGCTTGCCCGGAGGGAGGACTGATTCCGCCCGCGCCCCCCCCCCATCCCTGTCCCCGCAGTGACGGGCAGCGAGGACGCCTGCGTGCATTTCTTCGACGTGGGGGCGGGCGGCGCGGGCCACCGTCAACACGCTGCAAGGCCACGGCGGGGCGGTGCTGGCCGTCGCCTTCAACTGCGACGAGAGCCTGCTGGCCTCCAGCGACGCCCGCCGGCACCGTCATCGTCTGGCGCCGCCAGCACGCCTGACTCCCCCCCCCTGCCCCGCCCCGCACGCATCATCGTCGTGCGTGTGTCGTCCCCCCCCCCACCCCCAGCATGGCACGGACCCCCCGCTGCGTTCAACAAGCGTGTGTTTGCACCCGGCGCCGCGTGGCTCAGAAGAGGTACTTGCGGCAGGCGGCGGCCCCCGCACTTGCATTCGATGCGGCCCCGGGCCCGGGGGGAGCCCCCCAGGCCCCCCCCCCGCCAGTCCGAAGTTGGAGTCCATGCGGGGTGCTCTCTGCGTCCACTGGGTCCACTGGGAGGCGGGGAACGGGGGGTGAGGGGGGGGGGGCGGTGTGCTGGCACCCCCGCCTTCCCCCCCCCCCCCCCCCGCCCCGCCCAGTGCTGCGAGGACGGAGCCTCCCCCACGTACCCCGTGGCGGTTGTACAACCCGCGCCCCGTACTGCCCAGCAGCGGGGCTGTCCTGCGTGGGGCAGGGGACGCGGAGCCGTGGGGCAGGGGGACGCGGAGCCGTGGGGCAGGGGACGCGGAGCCGTGGGGCAGGGGCCGGTACCGTGCATGTTGTAGTCGAAGGTGAGCTCCTCGCCGGCGCGGATGGGGCGGGTGGCGAAGAGGGCGATGCGCGGCAGCCGCTCGTCCAGGTTCTCGATGAAGACGTTGTACACCTGCAGGTTGGGGTCGCACTGCCGTGGGACAAGACCCCGTGGGGTGGGTGTGGCTACGGTGGTGGGGCGTGTCCCCGGCAAGCCCCACCCCCGGGAGCAACAGGCTGGGAGGTGCTACTCGAGTAGGCGGCGCCCTGAGGGGGGGAGGCCCCGCCCACACCGACGGGCATAGCAGGTGGCCCGGCAATAAGCCCCTCCCCGTGAAGGGGGAGGGGCTCCCCGCAGTGGGCGGTGCTGCAGCAAGCCCCACCCCTCACCCCCCAAAAGTTGGTGTTCCCACAGTGGGCGGTGCTGCAGCGAGCCCCTCCCCCAGGCGAAACCCCACCCCCTGGGCCAGTGAAGCTCCGCCCCCCCCACGCTGTCGTTGAAGCAAACGTTCCCACAGCCGGCCGTGCTCCGGCAGGCCCCGCCCCCTCCCGACAAAACCCCACCCCCGCCCGGCGAGGCCCCACCCACTCACGCTGTGGTTGACGAAGTGGGAGATGTTGCCGTAGTGGGCAGCGTCCACGGTGTAGACGTCCTCCACGTAGTCCAGGTCGAAGAGGTACGTGGCTCCCTGCCGGTCGTACACCTGCCCCCGGCGCTCCGCCTCCTCCGACGTGATGATCTGGGGCGGGGCCGCCACATCACACCCACCCCACGCCCACCGCGCCCACCCCCGCCCCAGCGGGCTCTCACCTCCCCCACGTACTCCATGACGAAGCTGTTCTTGCGGATCCGCTCGAGGGTGCGGACGCCCCAGCCGCGGCCGTTGCCGGTGCGGAAGATGCAGAGGTCGTAGCGGATGCCCTTCTGCACCACGCGGTTGGGGCAGTCGGCGCCGCAGCGGCACCGCGAGTTGCACTCGTAGATGGGCAACCCCGCCCGGATGCGCACCTGCCCCGCCTCGTTGTAGGCGAACTTGTTGCGCGACGCCCCGGGGCAACAACCGCCCGCCGCCTCCGCCAGGCAGTCGCGGCACTCGCAGCCCACCGCCACCGGCGTCAGGTTGATGCCGGCCCCCACCTTGTACTCGTTGATGTAGACGAAGTCCCGGGGGGGGGCCGTGCAAGTCCACCTCGTTCTCCACGGCGATGCGACCCCGGTGGCTGCGGGTGCTGTTGAGGAGCCGCTCCCAGCGCCGCAGGGCCCGCCGCTGCTCCGCTTTCTGCACCAGGTAGGAAGCGGCGCGGGCGGGCAGCCCCCGCGGACCGGGTCGGACCGGCCCCCCCCGGGGCACGAGCCAGGTCCTGGTGCAGCTGCTTCAGCAGCCCGTGGCACCGCAGGTTCTTGCGGGGCTCCCAGGTGTTGGCGGCCTCGGGGTACCCCCGCCACTTCACCAGGTAGTACTCCTCGTCCTGCGGGGGGGGGGGGGGGGGGGATGTTTGGGGGGCCTCTTTGGGTCGGGGGGGGGGGGTTCCCCGGTGCTCTGGTGACCCTGTGGGGCACCAGGGGAAGCCCAGGCATGTCAAGGGGGGGGGGGGGGCGACGACGACGGGACGCTCGGGGTGACAAGGGACCCCGGGTGTCCAGCGACCCTGTGGGGCCTCCCAAGGTGAGGGGGGGGGGGTCCCGGGGACATTAAAGGGGACCCGTGAGGGGCTGCCCCCCCCCCCCCGTCCCCCAGCACTCACCCTCACACGCTTGTAGTCGCAGAGGTACTCCACCTCGAAGTCCCCCAGGTTCCGGCGGGTGACGCCGAGCGCCGGGCAGCGCACACGCTCCAGCCGGCACAGGTCCTGCAGCCGCGACCACGACGATTTGCAGCAGACCGAGCAGCCTGGACGGGACCGGGGTCGTTACCGGGGGGGGGGGACACGACACCCCCCCCCCCCTCCCCCGACCACCCCAGCACCCCCCCCAGACCCCCCCCCCGCTATCCCAGCGCCCAGGCCCCAGCGTGAACCGGACCGAACCGGATCCCCCCTCACGCCGCCGCCAACGGTCGCCGCGCGCCCCCTCAGAAAAGGGCGGGAAGCGGCGCGCGCCCGCCCGCGGCCGTTAAACCGGCGCCCCCCGCCCGCCCGCGCGCACCTTTTAAATTTTCCGCCATTTTCTGCGCTGCCTTTTTTTTTTTTTTTTTTTTTTTCCTCTTCCCTTTCCTTCCCCCCACCTCCTTTTTTTTTTTTTTTTTTTTTTTTTTTTTTTTTTTTTGCTCTCGCCACTTCCGCCCGGCGAGCAGCGCGCGGCGCGGGGGCGTATCCTCCTCCCCCTTCCCCGCCCCCCCGGCCCCGCTTCCCATTGGCGGTGGCGCCGCCTCATTTGCATGCTCCCGGCAGCCCCCGCGCGTCGGCCGTTCACCCCCCGAAAAGAGCCGATTTTCACCCATTTCCTCCGCCGCTCCGACCTCGCTCACGTTGCGGGTCCTGCTCCCCCTTCACCCCGGGGTGAACCGCTCCCGCCGGCCTCGCCCTCCCCGGCTTCCTCCCCTCAGAGCCGCGCCGCAGCTCCCCGACTCATTAATAGCTCATTAATCGTTAAAAACGGTAATTAATCAGCGCGGACGCTCCCGTCTCAAATGGCTTTATTCGGCGTCTGCTGGGGGCAGGAGGGGGGCTGGGGGGGGGGGGGCGAATTTGGGGGGCAGGAGGAGGCCAGCGGGCCCCCCCCCCCCCCGCAGCTGGGTGGGAGGGGGGTAACATGGCGGTGGGGGGGGGACAAGCTTTTGGGGGGGGGCTCAGTCGTCCCACTCGTCGTCCTCGTCCTCCTCTTCGCCATCGTCCCCCTCGTCTGAGGGAAAGGAAGGGGGGGGTGGTCAGGGTTGGGGGGGGGGGAACACACACACACACACACAGACACGCGTTGGGGGGGGCCGGGGGGGGCTCACCCGAGGAGTGGATGACTCTGCTGCGCTTCTGCATGACGTCCATCAGGGCCCCCACCAGCCCCCCCCGCGTTGGGGCCGCCGCCGCCGCCCTCGGGGGTCTCTGGGGTCTGGGGGGCCCGGGGGGGGGGTCAGGTCAGGGCTGCCCCACGGCGGGGACCCCGACCCACTGCCACCAGCACCGTGGGAATGGCCCCCTCTGCTTGTGCCACCCCCAGGGGATCATGGGACCCCCCCAACAGCCCCAGGGGATTATGGGACCCCCCCCATCAACCCTAAGGTATCATGGGACCCCCCCCAACAGCCCCAAGGGATCATGGGACCCCCCCCCAACAGCCCCAAGGGATCATGGGACCCCCCCAATCAACCCTAAGGTATCATGGGACCCCCCCCAACAGCCCCAGGGGATCATGGGACCCCCCCCCACCCAACCCCAGGATGGGACCCCCCCAATCAACCCCAGGGGATCATGGGACCCCCCCCAACAGCCCCAGGGGATCATGGGACCCCCCCCCAACCAAACCCAGGATGGGACCCCCCCCAATCAACCCCAGGGGATCATGGGACCCCCCCAACCAGCCCCAGGGGATCATGGGACCCCCCCCAACAGCCCCAGGGGATTATGGGACCCCCCCCATCAACCCTAAGGTATCATGGGACCCCCCCCAACAGCCCCAAGGGATCATGGGACCCCCCCCCAACAGCCCCAAGGGATCATGGGACCCCCCCCAATCAACCCTAAGGTATCATGGGACCCCCCCAACAGCCCCAGGGGATCATGGGACCCCCCCCCACCCAACCCCAGGATGGGACCCCCCCCAATCAACCCCAGGGGATCATGGGACCCCCCCAACAGCCCCAGGGGATCATGGGACCCCCCCCCAACCAAACCCAGGATGGGACCCCCCCAATCAACCCCAGGGGATCATGGGACCCCCCCCAACCAGCCCCAGGGGATCATGGGACCCCCCCCCAACCAAACCCAGGATGGGACCCCCCCCAATCAACCCCAGGGGATCATGGGACCCCCCCCAACCAGCCCCAGGGGATCATGGGACCCCCCCCACCCAAACCCAGGATGGGACCCCCCCCCAATCAACCCCAGGGGATCATGGGACCCCCCCAACCAGCCCCAGGGGATCATGGGACCCCCCCCCACCCAAACCCAGGATGGGACCCCCCCCCAATCAACCCCAGGGGATCATGGGACCCCCCCAACCAGCCCCAGGGGATCATGGGACCCCCCCAACCCCCCCCCAGGGGATCATGGGGGACCCCCCCCATGCCAAGCCCAAGGGATCATGGGACCCCCCCAGCCGCCCCCAGGGGATCACGGGGACCCCCCCGCCCCAGCTGACCTTGTTGAGGGTCACGCCCTGGCGGATCTGGTCCAGCAGAGCCCCCCGGCCCGAGGGGGGGCCGGGCGGGGGGGGGGCCGCCGCCGCCCGCCGCCGCCGCCGCCGGAGGGGGGAGGGGGCGGGGGCGGGGGAGGAGGGGGCGGGGCCGCGGCCGCCCCCAAGGGGGGCGGGGCCGCGGGCCGGGGGCGGGGCGGCGGAGCGGGAGGGCGGGGCCGCGGGGGGCCCGCCCCGGGGAGGAGGCGGGGGGCCCCCTGGCGGCGGGGGCGGGGGGCAGCGGCCCCCGAGCGGCTGCGGGGGGGGGCCGGGGGGGGGCGGAGGCGGCGGGGGCCCCCCCCGGCCCGGCGGGGGAGGGGGACCTGGGAGGGGAGAAACGTTAATTAGTGCCTTAATGAGCGCCCTGCACCCAGTTACCCGCGGGGGGGGGGGGGGGGGGGGGGGCTGTATGGATTCTGTAATGGGGGGGGGGGTTCTATGGACATTACCATGGGGGGGCTTATAGATTCTATAATGCGTGGGGGCTGTATGGATCCTGTAATGGGGGGGGGGGGCATATAGATCCTATAATGTGTGGGGGCCGTATTGATCCTGTAATGGGGGGGAAGTTCTATGGACCTTACAGGGGGGGCATATAGATCCTATAATGTGTGGGGGCCATATGGACCCATAATGGGGGGGGAAGTTCTGTGGACCTTACCATGGGGGGGTTTATAAATCCTATAATGCATGGGGGCCGTATGGATCCTGTAATGGGGGGGGCATATAGATCCTATAATGTGTGTGGGCCGTATAGATCCTGTAATGGGGAGGGGGGGCTGTTCTATGGACCTTACCATGGGGGGGGCATATAGATCCTATAATGCTTGGGGGCCGTATGGGCACCGTAATGGGGGGGCCCTATGGATCCTATAATGGAGGGGGCTTTGTGGGGGGGCACAGGGCCCTTGAAATCTTTGAGGGGGGGGGGGAATATGCATCCTATAACGCCCAGGCAGGGGCCATGCGGAGGAGGTCCATACGGCCCCCACGCCCCACCGGGTGGGGGGGGGTACCAACACCTATAGGTGCCTATAGGTGCAGCGGGGGGGGGGGGGGACACACACGACTCACCCTGTCGGCGCATCTCCTCCCGCACGGCCTGCAGCCCCCCCCGGCCCTGGATGAAGTCATGGATGAGGCGGGAGGTCTCGGCGTCGGCCAGCTGCGCCTCGCTGATGCCGGCCCGGGCAAAAAGCGCCCGCAGAGCGGGGTCCAGCGCCGCCACCTACGTGCCCCACACCGTCACCCCACACCGTCGCCCCACACCGTCGCCCCACACCGTCGCCCCCTGACCCACGCCGGAGGGCGGTGGGGTGTGGGGGGGGGGGGGGATGCGGGAGCCACCTACATCGAAACCGTTGTTGGGGTCCCAGCCGATATGACCGACGTGCCTGGAGGGGGGGGGGGAGAGCGATGGTGAGGAGCTGCCCCACGGCGGGGGACCCGTACGTGCCCCCCCCAACACACGGTGGGGTCCCCTCCACCCCATACATCCCCATACATCCCCCCCCCCAAAGCCCCAGACCCCACTTGAACCCAGAGGGGGCCCCGATGTCGGCCTTGGAGATCTTCTTGCGTCCCTTCTTCTGCTCGCCAGCCGTGGGTCCCGCCGTGGGTCCCGCCGTGGGGCTGGGCAGCCCCCGGTAACGGGATGCCGTGATGTCAGGGTTGGCGATGGGCACGGCCGGCAGCGGGGGGGGCTGCGAGGGGCGAAACCCAGCTGAGAAACTCGCCATGGGGCAACGACACCCCGCTACGGGAGCGGGGACCCCCCCCCCCCCGCTATGGGGCAGGCACTCACCGCTGCCATCGGCGGCGGGCCGCCGGGGTCCGGGGCAAACTCCCGCAGCGCTCTGGGGGGGGGACACACACACAAGGGGTGTTGGTGCCGCACCCCACGGCGTCCCCTTACGTCCCCCCCGGCTCTGTCCCCCACATCACGCCCCCCCCCTCGAAGCCCCCCGGATGGCGGCGGGGGGGGGGACTTACCATCACCAGGGGGTGGCGGGGGCGGGAGCTGCCGCTTTTCTGGGGGACAGAGGGGAGAAGGGGTGAGCGGGGGTCTGGGGGGGGGGTCCGGGGCACGGTTTGGGGGGGGGGGGGGGCTGTTTTCTCACCCCGCCCCGCTGCTGGCGTCGGCGCAGCCGCTCCTGGACCAGCCCCTCGAAGGCGGCCGCCTCCCCCTCGTCCGCGAAGTTCAGCCCCGCCTGGCCCTCCTGCGCGGCCAATCAGGGGCCTGGCCCACGGGACCCGCCCACAAGCAACAAGCCCCTCCCACGTGCCCTCAGCCCCACCCCTTGGCCCCTCCCTCCCATGTGCCCTCAGCCCCACCCCTTGGCCCCTCCCTCCCACCTGCCCTCAGCCCCACCCCTTGACCGCTCCCACATGCCCTCAGCCCCACCCCTCAGCCCCACCCCTTGGCCCCTCCCTCCCACCTGCCCTCAGCCCCACCCCCCATGTGCCCTCAGCCCCACCCCCTTGGCCCCCCCACCTGCCCTCAGCCCCACCCCTTGGCCCCTCCCTCCCATGTGCCCTCAGCCCCACCCCTTGGCCCCTCCCACATGCCCTCAGCCCCCACCCCTTGGCCCCTCCCACGTCCCCTCAGCCCCACCCACAGGCCCCATTGCAACACCCTTAGCCCCTCCCACAGCCCCTTAGCTCCGCCCCAGACCTCTCAGCCCCACCCACTGTCCCTAAGCCCCGCCCACAGAGACCCTCCAGCACACCTGTCGGCCCCGCCCCCAACCCAGAGCTCCCCCACCGGTGGCCCCGCCCCTCCCCGTGGCCCCGCCCACTCACGTGGGAGGCGAAGGTGTGGAAGAAGGGGGTGGGGGCCGTGTAGCCCATCTCCCCGTGCAGCTCCTGCTCCCACCACAGGCTCCCGGCCTGCGACACAGCATGGGGCACCCGGAGACCCCCAGGGACCCCCCCCCAGGACCCCCCGACCCCGAGAGACCCCCCAGGGACACCCCCCGACCCTGGGACCCCCCCCGGGACCCCAAGAGACCCTCAGGGACACCCTGGGACCCCCCCCGGACCCCCTGACCCCAAGAGACCCCCAGGGACACCCCCCGACCCTGGGACCCCCCCCTGACCCCAAGAGACCCTCAGAGACACCCCCTGATCCTGGGGACCCCCCCCAGGACCCCAAGAGACCCTCAGGAACACCCTGGGACCCCCCCCCCAGGAACCCCCAAGGACACCCCCCCGACCCTGGGACCCCCCCCCGGGACCCCAAGAGACCCTCAGTGACACCCTGGGACCCCCCCCCAGGAACCCCCCGACCCCGAGAGACCCCCAGGGACACCCCCCGACCCTGGGACCCCCCCCCAGGACCCCCCTGACCCCAAGAGACCCTCAGGGACACCCCCCCAACCCCGGGATGCCCCTGACCCCACGAGACCCCCCCCCCCCCAAGGACCCCCCCAGACTCACGGCCAGGCAGTAGAGGCGGATGAAGTAGGAGCGCCGGGGGCTGTCCCGCACCAGGCAGGCGACTCCGCAGCCCCGCTTGGCCCAGGCCCCCCCCCGGGCCCCCCCAGCTCCGCCACCACCAGTTGCGCCACCGCCGTCGCCAGGGTCTGCAGGGACACCGTGGGCTCGGACACCCCCCCCTCTGCAACCCCCCCCCCCCCCCAAACCACCCTATGGCCCCCCCCCAAACCCCCCACGGCCCCCCCCCAGCAGCACCCAGTGCCCCACATTTCTCTCCTGAGACCCCAAGGACACTCCTCAAATCCCCCTCAGGGCCCCCCCCAGACCCTCCCATGGGACCCCAGCCCCCCAGGAATCCCCCTCAGGGCCCCCCCAGGACCCCCCCAGCTCCCCTCCTCGCCCCCTTCCAGTCCATTAGCCCCGCCAAGGCCACCAAATGCCCCCCCCAAATCCGCCTCAGGACCCCCCAGGACCCCATGGGACCCCCAGGTCCCTCCAGTACCCAATTACCCCCCCAGACCCCCCCAATCCCCCCTCAGGCCCCCCCCCCCCCGGCCCCCCGGCCCCTCACCACACATTTCCGGCCCAGGAGCTCGAAGAGCCGCAGGTTTTCCTGCTGCTGCAGCAGCCCTGAGGGGACGTTGTCCCCCCCCGGGGCCCCCCCCCGAGCCCTATGGCTCATTCCCCGGATGCCTGGGTCCCTCCGCTGGACACCTGGGACCCCCCCCCAAAATGCCTGGATCCCACCCCCCCCACCCCCTCCCCGGAACGCTTGGGTCCCTCAGAGAGGCTTCTTCCGCCCGGAAGCACCCAGGGCCCTGAGGTGGCGGGGACGTCACCTCCGGACTGGGAGGGGGAACTGGGGGAACTGGGAGGGACTGGGAAGGATGGAGAGGACCTGGGAGGGACTGGGAGCAGCCTCTCTGCAAACACAGGCAGCCATGGGGCTGAAACTAGGGATACTGGGAAGAAATGGGAAGCACTGGGGGGAACTGGGAGGAACTGGAAGGGGACTGGGGCGACTGGGAGGGACTGGGAGCAGCTGGGAAGGATGGAGAGGACCTGGGAGGGACTGGGAGCAGCCTCTCTGCAAATACAGGCAGCCATGGGGCTGAAACTAGGGATACTGGGAAGAAATGGGAAGCACTGGGGGGAACTGGGAGGAACTGGAAGGGGACTGGGGTGACTGGGAGGGATTGGGAGCAGCTGGGAAGGATGGAGAGGACCTGGGAGGGACTGGGAGCAGCCTCTCTGCAAACACAGGCAGCCATGGGGCTGAAACTAGGGATGCTGGGAAGAAATGGGAAGCACTGGGGGGTGACTGGGAGGGACTGGGAACAGCTGGGAAGGATGGAGAGGACCTGGGAGGGACTGGGAGCAGCCTCTCTGCAAACACAGGTAGCCATGGGGCTGAAAACTAGGGATACTGGGAAGAAATGGGAAGCACTGGGGGGAACTGGGAGGAACTGGAAGGGGACTGGGGTGACTGGGAGGGGGACTGAGATAACTGGGAGGGGGACTGACATAACTGGGAGCAGCCTCAGCCAATGCAGGCAGCAACGGGACTAAAACTGGGGATACTGGGACTTGAGGGCACTGGGAAGATCCCATTACTGGCCCCTCCCACCCAAGCTGGGGACCCAGGCGTCCGGGCACCTCCACTTTGGACACCGCAACGCAGACCGCAACCCCTTCCCAGTCCATACTGGGAACTCCCCAGCTCATACTGGGAGCCCACAAGCCGCTTCCTAGTTTGGACTGGAAGCTGTAATCCCTTCCCAATCCACGCTGGCAGCCCCTATCCCTTTCCAGTACGGACTGCGCACCCCTTATCCTTCCCCAGTCTACACGGGGAGACGCCCAGTTCATACTGGGAGCCCCATTTCCCCCCTTTCCCAGTACAAACCAAACCCCCACACCCCTCCCCAGTCCGCGCTGGCAGCCCCCAACCCCTTCCCAGTCCATACTGGGACCCCCCAGACGACAGTCGTGGGCGTCAGGTTTATTCACGTCTTCGGCACCTCACAGACCCCCGGGCGCCTGGGTCCCCCCGCAGGAGGTGGGGGGGGGGCAATAAATAAGGAGCGGGGTGAAAAGGCACCCAGGGCGGGGGAGCAAGAACTGGGTTGCAGTGGTCCATACTGGGAGAACCCGTATATGCATTAAGATCCCAGTCAGGGCGCCCTACCGGTCCATACTGGTCCATACTGGGAGAACGCAAGGCCACACGGGTGAAGAGATCCCAGGCAAGATGCTGTACAGGTCCATACTGGTCCATACTGGGAGGACGCAAGGCCACACGGGTGAAGAGATCCCGGGCAAGATGCTGTACTGGTGCATGCTGGTCCGTACTGGGAGGACGCAAGGCCACGCCGGTGAAGAGCTCCCAGTTGGGCTGCCGTACTGGTCCATACTGGTCCGTGCTGGGATGGCTGAAGGCCATGTCAACGCAGTGATCCCAGTTGGGATGCTGTACTGGTCCATCCCACTCTGACCCAAGGCGATGCATACGTGGGGCTCCCAGTTGGGCTCCCAGACCCTTCCTGGTCCATACTGGTCTGGCCCAAGGCAACGTAAATCCAAGAGTTCCTAGCTAGCATGTCGTAGTGCTTCATACTGGTGTATACTGGGAAGCCCCAAGGTGCCGTAAAACCCCAGGGGGGAGACACCGGGCTGTACTGGTCCATACTGGGGTGTCTCCAGACCCCCTGTGGGGATCTATGGGCATCCAGGGGTCCATACGTCCCCGGGGGGGGGGGGGGGGGGGCTGTGGGACCCCATCTGGTGCCTACAGGGGTCCGAGGGGTCCCCGAGGGGGATCTCCACGGTCCCTATGTTGACCTATAGGTCCCCAGGGGTGTCCCACGCCGGCCTATAGGCCCCCGTGGCGACCTGTAGGATATTTACGGGGTGCCTACGGTGCTCTACAGGTCCCCAAAAAGGACTTACGGGTCCCCGTGGGGTGTCTGTGGGGTCTCTACGCTGCCCTGTACGTCCCCCCGTCGGCCACCGGTGTCCCCACAGAGGACCCACGGTGCCCTACAGGTCCCCACGTTGACCTACGAGTCCCCCCCAGTAGCCTACTGGTCCCCAAAGACGACCTATACGTCTCCCACGATGTCTACGGGGTCCCCACGGTGGCCTACAGGTCCCCTGCAGCGTCCTAGGGGTCCCCGCGTTGTCCTACGGGCCCCCCCGCAGTGACCTAGCGGGTCCCCAAAGACGACCTACGGGGATCCAAAGTCCCCCGGGATGTCTGCGGGGTCCCCACGCTGACCTAGGGCTCCCCGCGATGGCCTGGGGGTCCCCAAAAAGGACCTACGGGTCCCCAAAAAGGACCTACGGCTCCCCACGTGGTGCCCGTGGGGGTCCCCCGTGTCCCCGCAGGGCCCCTGGGCAACCCCTAGCCCCCCTTCCCCGGCACCCCTAGCCCGTGGCGGGCCCTCCCGGGGGTGCCCCCCCCCAGCCCTCCAGGTAGCGGGCAAAAAGCCCCTTGGCGCGGCGCAGGACACGGGGCAGGTGGTGACGTCGCACCAGGCGGTCGAAGTGCATGGCCACCTCGTTGTAATCGGCTGCCCGCGCCATGACGGCCTCCCGTTGCTCCAGCAGCATGGCCAGGCAGAGGAAGAGGAGGAAGGGGTTCCCCTGCCCCAGCTCCTCCGGCGGCGGCAGCGGCGCCCCGTCGTCCTCCAGACCCACCTCCTCCTCCGAGGACGAGGAGGAGGACGAGGAGGAGGAAGAGGAGCACGAGTCCTCCCAGGCCCAACTGCCCCCCCAAGGGTCCTCGGGGGCGTCAGCAGCCTCCCCGCCCGCGCTGGGGTCATCACGTACCTCTCCGGGGTCTTCACCAACCTCACTCGGGGAGCTGGGGGCGTTGCCAACCTCTTTGGGAGTGTCGCCAACTTCTTTGGGGACCTCGGGGTCTTTACCGGTCTCTTTGGGGTCTTCGCCAATCTCTTGGGGCGCGTCGGGGTCTTGCCCAACCCTCTCGGAAACGCTGCGGTCAGCACCGACCTTTTCCAGGGCGTTCAGGTTTTCACTTAACTTCTTAGAGATATTCCGACCTTCGCGAGTCTTCTGGAAGACGCCGGGGTCGGCACCGACGTTGGCATCTTTGCCCGGCTTCCTGGAGACGTCAGGGTCTCCGCAAACTCCCTTGTAGATGTCGGGTTGTTCGCCGGTTTCCCTCAGAGCGCTGGCGTTTTCGTTGACCTTCTTGGGAACATCGGGGTCTCGGTCAACCTCCTTAGACACATCGGGGTCTTCTCTGACATCCTTGGGGCCAGCAGGGTCTCGGCCACCATCACTGGAGACTTTGGGATCCTCTCGGATACCCCTGGGGACCTTAGCACCACCTTGGACCTCCGCAGAGGCCTTAAGGCCACCCTGGCTATCCCCAGGGACCTTGGCATCCCGGGAAATCTTCGGATCCTCTTGGCCGTTCCAGGAGCCGTCAGGACTAGGCTGGACGTCCCCAGAGACCTCAGGCTTCTCGTGGTCGCTCCCAGAGCTCTTGGAGCCACCCTGGACATCGGTGGAACTCTCGAGACCCTCTTGCTCATCCCTAAAGCTCTTGGGACCCTCCTGGACGTTCCTGGAGCTCTCGGGACCCTCTTGGATGTCGCTGGAGCTCCTTGGTTTCTCTGGGTCTTTGCCCGAACTCGCGGGAGCCTCTGGGACGTCCACGGAGGCTTTGGAACCAACTTGGACATCGCTGGAGCTCCTGGGACTCTCCTGGCCGTCCCCGCAGGCCTCGTGCCCGCCTCGACTGCCAGGGGCCTCGCTCTCCCCCTGCTGCCGGCGTCGCCGGCGCGGGGGCCGGGGCCGCAGCCCACGCCGCTCGCGCAGCCCTCGGCAGGCCCGGCGGGGCCCCAGGGGTGCTCCCAGGAGGGGAATGCCGTCCGGTGGGGGCGGTGGAGCGGGTGGCAGCGAGCTCCAGGTGATCTCCAGCACCCGCAGGGCATCCTCGAAGGCGAATTCCCGCTTCAGCTCCAGCAGCAGCCAGCGGTAGCAGAAAAGCAGGTCGTGGGCGCCGCGGGCAGCCAGGAAGGCCCAGAAAGGGGGGTCGGCGCGGCGCAGGAGGCGTCGGAGGTGGGCAAAGGCGCGGGCCAGCCCCCGGCCGCCAGGGCGGAAGCGGGGTCCGAGGCGGCGCATGAGGGCGCAGAAGCAGAGGAAGGCTTGGGCCTCGTCGTCCAGCACGGCCAACAGCGGGGCGGCCACGTCCGACATGCCTTGGCAGTAGGAAAGGCGCGGGTGGCCCAGGGCAAAGGTGGTGAGCAGTGCCTGCAGGGCGGCCAGGTGGGGGTGTCCTTCCTCAGGGCCCCCAAAATAGGGGTGCCCCCGGTCGGTGCGCACCACGTCCTTTCGCACGGCCGCCCCCACCAGCGCCAGCTCAGCCGGGGCTGCCCGGGCGGCCAGGAGGGCTTTCAGCGCCGCGTACTCGCCCGCCTTGCGCCGCAGGTGGGCCAGTCGCTCCTGCCCCGACAGTCCCGCCGGGAAGACGTTCAGCAGGTACCGCCAGACCACCTGGAAGGGGGGGGGGGGGGAGATAGGGCGGGGGGGGGGTCAGGAACGCCGGGCAGACCGAAGGGGGCCGGGGGGGAGCCAGGGGAACCCACCTTGCGCAGGCCGGGCTCAACGCCGCCGTGGTAGACGTGGAGACGCAGGTCATGGGGCCGCAGCAGCCGTCCGCCGGGGCCCAAGTAGGTGCGGAGGTCAGCATCGCTCAGGGGGGCGCAGGGGGGCGGTGGCGGGGGGGGCGAGGGAGGGGAGCCCTCAGGCCACGCCAGGGCTGCCTGCGCCCGGGCCAGCGTCCGGCCCACCTGCGGGGTAAACGGGTCACTGGTGGCGCTGGGAGGGGGGCTGGATGCGCGGGGAGCTGTGGCGGGGGAAACTGGAAGCACTGGGAGGGAATGGGAGCACTGGAAGAGGACTAGGGCTTGCTGAGAGGGGACTAGAAGGCAACTAGGACCGTAGAAAGGGTGTCGAAGGGAACTAGGGACACTAAGAGGCACTAGGAGGGAACTGGGATGGCCAGAGGAGCAGGAGGGGTGCTCCATGAGGTGTCAGCAGGGTGGGGGAACCCAGGGCCCCCCCCCAGACGCCCAGGTCCCACTCACCTGTGCCAGCAGGGCCTGGGTGAAGGGCAGCGCTGCAGCCAGGAGCGAGCGGCGCTCGGGGAGGGGTTCCACCGCTGCCACCTCCCGGGGGCTGATGATGTCCCAGTCCTCCAGCAGCGGGCCTGCAGCACCCAGAGGCCTGGGTCCCTCCACTGGACACCCAGGCACCCAGGTCCTCCTCCTGACACCCACCCCGCACGCCTGGGTCTCTTCCTAACACCCACCCTAGGGGGACTGAACAGCCGGGTCCCCCCCCAGCCACCCCCCTGGGGATGCCAGGGTTCCCCTTGTCTAAAACCAAAGACTCCACCAAGGCCCCCGGGTCCTACCTCGCTGTCCCAGATGCCCGAGGCCCACCACCCTCCTCCCCCCGAGGACCCCCCACTCACTTTCAGCGGGGGGCCGGACATCGAGGCGCAGGCGCAGCGTGGGCCGGGCGCAGGCAAAGGCGGCCGCCAGGTCGCCATCGCTCAGCAGCGGCACGAAGGTCTCCTGGCCTTGGGGATCGCGGGCCGCGAAGCTGACGGAGAAGCTCTTCTTCCTGAGAAGATGCGAAGGGGTGCTCAGCAACCGAGGCCCCCCCAAGGGGATGAGGCGGCCGAGGATGGTGGCGGGGGGGGGGAGGGGGGGCCCGGGCTCACCCCTGAAGGTCGAAGGCACGGGCCAGGATGTGCTGCAGCACGTCCAGCGACGTGATCTGCGGGTCGACGGCGAAGGAGCGGAACTCGGGCGGCAGCAGCCCCTCGCTCTTCTACGGGCACACATCAGCCAGGTGCGGCGAGGGGGGGGGACCCAGGGGCCAGGCCGGAGCCCCGGAGCCGCCCCCCGCCCGGCCCGGCCCGGCCCGGCCCGGCCCGGCCCGGTCCCTCACAGCGGCCCAAAATGGCGGCCGCGTCCCGTCGCCGCGGCAACAGCGCCTCAGCGCGCACCGCCCCCCCGTCCCTCATTGGCCACCGCCCCCCCATGTGACCTTTTCGGCGGCAACCCCCTCCGCCGGCGCCGGTCGGCCACGCCCCCCACCCGCGGTCTCTAACAGGATAGCCACGCCCCCGGCGGCATTTAGTCCCGCCCACCCCGCGGCGGCCCCACCCCTCAGGCTACCGCGCACCGCCTCCGGCCTTACCCCGCCCCCTCCCACCTTAGCCCCGCCCCCTCTACGCCCGCACCGCCCCCCCTCACCTTGACGCGCACGCGCACCACTTCGCACTCCTCCTCCAGCGCGGCCCCGCCCCCCGGACAGACCCCGCCCCCCGCAGCCGCCATGGTGGGGGCGGGGCGGGGGGACTCCGCGCAGGCGCAGAACGAGCAGCGGCGGGGTGTCGCCGCCACCGCCCCCCTACCGGGAAAGCGGGGGGGGGGGGGAGGTGTTACGTCACCGTGCTGACGTCACGCCGCGCCTCTTCCCCCCCCCCCTCGGTGGAAAGCGAGGGCCGCGGGGGGGAAGATCCGGAGCGGCGCCGCGATCGTCCCCGTCTTGCGGCCGCGGCGACGGGCAACAACATCCGGGTCGGCGCCCGGAAGTGACGTCACCGGGGCGCGGGGGCGGGCGGGGAGGTTGGGGCAGCGCGCGGCGCCACCCTTATGTCATCGCGTACCCCCTCCCCCCCCCCCAAAAAAACCGGAGTCAATGACGCGAACTGCAGCGGTTCACATCGACTTTATTAACGCGGAGGGGGCGGGGAAACCGAGGGGGAGTGCATGCGGGTGTGTTCCCCCCCCTCTTAAAGTGGCAACGTCCACCCGAGCGGGCCCACCCCCTTCCTTAAAGGGGCAACGTCCCCTTCAAGCAGCGAGGCCCCCTGACCCGCCAGGGGAGGCGGAGCCTACAGCAGCGGGGCGGGGCTAAGGCGAGGCCCCGCCCCTCAGGGCGGGCCGGGGGGGGCGGTTCTCTCCTTGCTGAGTCGCGCCAGCTCCTGCGACAGCGCCTCCAGGTCCTGGGGGGGGGTGGGCGGGGTCAGAGGCCACACCCCTCGCCTCAGACCCTGCCCCCTTCGCCCGAGGCCCCGCCCCTTTCGCCCGAGGCCCCGCCCACCTGGCCCAGGTGTAGGTTCTTGGTGAGCTGCTCCTCCAGCATGTTCTGCAGCTTCTTGTTCATCTCCCGCAGACCCTCCTCACCCGGCCCCGTGCCCCGCCGGGGGGGACCGGGGGGTCCCGCCGCCTCTGGGAAAGGGGGGGGGCCCACACGGAGCCGGGGTGAGCAGGGGGGAGGCGTTCAAAGGGGGGGTGCGGGGGGCCGGGACTCACCCAGGCGGCTGTCGCGGACGAAGCTCTGGATGATGGCACTCTTGCGGCACAGGTCCTCCGCCATCGAGGCGCTGCTCACCTCCAGGTGACGCACCTGGGGGGGGGGGGGGGGGGGAAGGAAAGGGGCGGCGGTGATACGCCCCCCCCCAGCACCCACCCCCCCCCCCTCCCAGTCACACCCAGTCCCCCCCAGTACCTTCTCCTCCAGCAGCCAGCGCTCCTGCTGGCTCTGGGCCAGGCGCTGGAACAGCTCCGCCACCTCTGCGGGGGACAGGCCCCCCCCGCCGGGTACCCCCCCGCCGCCGCTGCCCCCCCCGGGGCTGCCTGAGCCTGACTGCGGAGATGGAAGGGTGGGGGGAGGAGGATCAGCAGAGGGAGGGGGCTGCACCCCCTCGCTGAAGCCACACCCCCTCGCTGAAGCCACACCCACAACACAGCTCCACCTCCCCGCTCCGGTCCCGCCCTCAACTGGGGAGGGACCAGTATGGGCCATGTCCCACCCACAACCCAGCCATGGCCCCTGCTGTGACCCCACCCGAAGTTCAAGCCACACCCCTGCAAGCCACACCCCTGCAAGCCACACCCCTGCAAGCCACACCCCTGCAAGCCACACCCACCCACCCCAGCCACACCCCCACCTACATAGCCCACCCCTGGTGGGAACAGCCCCCTTCCTCAACCAATGGAAGCCTTAGGCCCCACCCCATCAGGCCCCACCCCGTCAGGCCCCACCCCATCAGGCCCCACCCACCTTGGTGCTGCCAGGGGCGGAGCCATCGCGGCCCAGGGAGGAGAGACTGCTGCTGTCACCCCCCGGTCCCCCGCCCGGGGGACCCCCCCTTCCAGCCCCAGTTCTTCCAGCCCTGGGAGAGGGGAGCAAAAATGGGACCCAGGCAGGTCCCACCACCACCCCCCCCCAACCCGGGGGGCCCCCCCCTCTGCCTCTGGGGAAGAGAGAAAGGGGGTTCGGGTGCCCCTGTAGCACCCCATCCCTATGGGCACCCAGGCACCCCCCCCCCACCTTACCCCACACCCCCCAGGGGACCCAGCACCCCCGACCCCCCCCCCCCCCAACACCCATTTTCCCTCCTACCAGCAGATCCAGACACCCCAGTACCACCCCCCCCGCCACCTGCAGACCCACGAGAGCCCCCGCAAGGGGACCCAGGCATCCAGGAGCACCCCCCCCCTCAAGGGGACCCCAATGCCTGGAAGCTTCCCCCCCACACCCCCCCACACCCCCCCCCAAGGGACCCCGGCGTCCGGCTGACCAGTACGGGCACGGGTGGGCGCCAGCAGCTCCTGCAGCCGCTCCTGCAGGCGGTCGGCCCGGCGTCGCTCCAGCTGCAGCTGCCGCTTCAGGTCCTTCAGCTGCGGGGGGGGGGCACGGGGACAATGCGGGGGGGGGGGTCAGGGCCCCAGACGGGACCCCGGCCTCTGGACAGCACCCCACCCCCTGGGGACCCTCACCGCAGCGCTGCCCTTCTTCTCCAGTATGCGCTGCCCATCTCGGACGTCTTTCAGCTCCTGGGGGAACACAGAGGGTCGGGGGGGGGGATTTGGAGGGGTCCCAGAGAGGATTTGCGGGTGCTGAGGGGAATCTGGCGGGTCCTAGAGGGCTCAGAGAGAACCCAGGAGAACGCGGGGGGCCAGAGAGAATGTGGTGAGGGGATCCAGAGGAGTTTGGGGACCCTGAGAGGGGATTTGGGTTTTCTGGGGGGTACTTGGGCATCTCAGGGTCTCTGGTGGGGACATCTGAGGGCGCCTCCATAGGAGAACCGGGGGTCCCAATGAGCTTTCGGGTGGTCCCAGGAGGGCTGGAGGATCCCACGGATCTGCGGTTCCTGGGAGGGGGGCCGTGAGAGGGTCCCAGTGGGCTCAGCGAGGGGCTCTGGGGGTGGATTTGGGGGTACCTGGCGCAGCGCCTGGCCCTCAGCCTCCTGCAGCTCCCGCTGCCGCTCGGCATCTCCCAGCGCCGCCTGCAGCTCCCCGACACGGCCCCTGGGGACAGCAGGGGGGTCACACCCACTCCCGACACCTATAGGGCTCTATAGGGCCACGGGGGAGAGGACACGGGTCCTATAACACCCCAGGTGCTCCTACAGCCTCTGTAAGCCTGGTGGGATCTCTACAGCATCGCAAGGCCAATACAAGTCTTTACGACGTCCCTACAGATTCTGCAGCACCGCTGGGTCCCTATAGCCTCTAAAAAGCCATAGGTGAACCTATGGGTCCTACAGGGTCTGGTGCACCCAACAGGTGCTGCGACTTTCTAAGAATTTCTGCTGAACACGTAAAACATACAGAAACCACCTCCATTTCTTACAACGCTGTAAAACGATTGTAGTTTCTGTACAGTCAGGGAGCACCATACGAGTTCCCTGCAGTCCCTCTGCACCCCACAGCATCCCAAGGACCCTATAAAACCATACGGGTCCTTACGGTCTCTGCAGCATCCCAACGTTTTCTAAGTCTTCTATAAGACCACAACACACTACGTAACTCCCCAGAATCACCTATAATACATATAACACCACGCACACCTATAAAAATACTATATTAACGACACCCCCCCAAAATCCTTCACAGCTCCTACGCTCGCTACACCGATATCGGCATTGCTATAAACATTTCTACGGTCCCCATAGCTCCGCAGGGCTGCCTATAGCCCCCCCCTGGGGTCTCTGCGGCTCCTACACCCGGGGCGATCCCCTATAGCCACGTGCTCACCTCCAGCTCGGCCCGGTGCTGCTCGGCACGAGCGCGGGCGGCCGCCGCGTGCTCCTGCGCCTGCCGCTCCAGCTGCTCCTGCGGGAATGGGCTCGGTGGGGACCGGGGCGGGCAGGGGGATCCCTACCCCGGTGGGGGGCACGGCGGAGGGGGGGGGGGGCTGACCTGCGCCTGCCGTCGGCCCCGCTCGCTCTCCCCGCGGGCGTCTTCCGCCTCCGCCAGCCGCCGCCGCAGCCCATCCCGCTCTCCCGTGCACGCCTGCAGGCGCACCGCCGGGCACACGCCTCGCACGCGCGCCCCGGGACAGCGGGGTGCAGCCAGGGCACCTCGGGGACCAGGGCCCCAAAACCCCCCCAGGGATGGGGTCAAGGAACCTCTGGGACCCTCCCAAATCCCCCCTGGGGACCCCCGAAACCCCCCAGGAATGGGGTCAGGACACTTCTGGGACTCCAAATACCCCCAGGGAACACCCAAAAACTCCCCAGGGATGGGATCAGGAGCACTTTGGGGAGCTCTAAACCCACCCATAGACGCCCAAAACTCCCCTGGGACAGGGCGAGAGGCACATTGGGGACCTCAAAGCCCCCCCAGGGATGCAAAACTACCCCCAACAGGACTCCAAACCACTCTGAGGATTCCTCAACCACCCCCCAAGGGACCCCACACCACCCCCCAAGGGACACCCAACCCCCTGGGGACCAGATGAGGGGCACTCTGGGGACCCCCCCACCCCCCAAGGGACCCCAAACCACCCCCCAAGGGACACCCAACCCCCTGGGGACCAGATGAGGGACCCCCACCGCCTCCCCGGGATTCCCCAGCTCCCCCCCAGTCCCACCTGGAGCTGGGCGTTGAGGGCATCACGCTGCGCCTGGGCCTCCTGCAGCTCCCGGGCCAGGGCCCCACGCTGTTCCCGCAGCCTCCACCTCCGCCTGCCCGCCCCACACAGCGCTCTATAGGGCCCTATAGGGTCCAGCGGCACTGCCCCGGGGCCGGTATGGGGACGTATAGAGCTGCTCCAGGCTGCCCGGGGCTGCCCAGACCCAGACAAAGCTGCCCTGGGGCCATCAGTTGCCACGTGAGGCTGTATAGATCCTATAGATCCCCGTAACGCCGTAAGTGGCTCAACCCCACCCTTCCCACGTCACAGGGTGCCTCTCCAACACCCCCAGGGTGCCCCCGCACCAAGGGGTGACCCCCAGCAGCCTCCCAGGACCCACAGGACCCCCACAAAGCCATGGGGCACCCCTAGGATCCCCCCAGCACCCCAGGGGACCCCCCCCAGGAACCCCCCAACGCCGGGAGATGCCCCCCCCAGGTGCCCCCCACCTGGGCTGCAGCCTCCAGCTCCTGCTGCAGCTGCTGGTTGCGGGCCTGGAGCTCCCGAAATTCCTCGTCCCGCCGGGCTCGGAGCTCCTCCACCTCCATCCTGGGGTGCACAGGGGGACCCAGGTGTCCAGGGGGGGTCCCAGGCATCCGGGGGTGGGGGGGACGCCGGGTCCCCCCTATGACCCCCAGGGGCCACCCACCGACTGTCCCTGAGCAACGTCTCCTTTTCTGCCTGCAACTGGAGAAAGCTAGGAGAAAAAGAAATAAAAACAGACAGAAAAAAAAATCAAAAAAACCCCACGTTGTGCCTTAAAAAGAACCCCGGCATCTGGCCCCCCCCAGGGGGACCCGGGCCCTCTTACCTCTCCTGCTTCTTTCTCAGTTTCTCCGTCAGCTGTGGAGAAGGCACACAAAAATCGCTATTGGGTGGGAGGAACACGACCTCTCCCAGCCCCCAAATCCCCCCAGACCCCACTGAGAGCCCCCAGAACCCCCAAAGTGCTCCCAAACCCCTCTGAAACCCCAGAAATCCTCCTGGGACACCCCTCGGATGCCCCCAAATCCCTCTGGGACTCCCCTCAGGGTCCCAGGACCCTCCTGAGCTCCCTGAGACCCCCAAAATCCCCACAGACTCCACTAAGGTCCCCCCAGGAGCCCACAAACCTCTCTGGGACCCCCAACCCTCCCATATCCCCTATGGGAACCCCCTGCCCCCCCCCAAATGCCCCCCAGGGCCCCCCCAAAAGGCCCCCCCCCCTTACCTTGGCCACTTCTGCCTGCAGTTGGGCCACCTCTGCCTGCAAGAGACTCCATGAGACCCCCAGAGACCCCCCCCATCCCCTGTTTCACCTACACACCTCGCAGCCTGCTATACCTCCACGGCGAGCCGTTGCTCCTGAATTTTTAGCTTTCAATTACATTTTTATCCTGTGTTTCTCAAAATACTTATCAAAATTTCCATCCCCTACCCCAGCCCAAATCCTCCTACGTGTTTTTTTCTGTTTCATATTCTTCCACAAGTCTTCTGCTCCTTTATCGATTCCCGAACTTTACTCTCCCGAACTTTACTCCCCCCATACCTTCCATTTCTCCCCACATCCACTCATCGCTCCCGACCTCCCCACGCACCCCCACGTTTCCCCCAAAATTCTCCTCCCCCGTACCCCTAAACCTTCTTTAAACTTTCCCCAGATCTTCTACAAACCCCCTGAGACCCTCAGACACCCCATACTCCCCCACAACACACCTGAGCAGCGGGTGCTGGGGGGTTCCCTGCACGGACCGTCGCCCCCGGCCCCCTCCTCTGTCGGCCGCAGCTCCCTGGGGGGATCCGGGGGGGCTGCGAGGGTGGGGGTCAGACCCACGGACCCCCACAGGGCCCATAAACCCTCCCCAGCCCCACAGGGACCCGCAGAGCCCCCGTATCCACCAGACAGGCACCCTGTGCCCCACAGAGACCCCATATCCCGCCCCACAGAGAATGATACTACCCATATGAACACCCACTCCCCCCATGGAACCCCCCCCCCAGATCTTCAGGACCCCAACGCCCCCCAGGGAGGATCCCAGAACATCCCCACACCCCCAGGGAACCCCAAACTCCACAAAGACCCTGACACACACCCCCCTCCCCACACCAGGCACCCCCTCACCATCCGTAGACGCCGGGGGGGCCACGCTGTCTCCAGCGGCCCCATCCTGGGGGGGCTCTGCGGAGGCCAGGGAGTCACGGGGGGGGTCCTGGGGGGCCCCCCTCCCGCAGCTTGCCGGTTTTCCTCCTCCAGTCCCTCGATCTGTGCACACAGCTGGGACCCCCTCCCAGGTCAGGCACCCGTAGGACCCTCAGGCCCCCCCCGCCAGGAGCAGGGAACCCCCATGGGACCCGAAGAGACCCCCCCGAGACCCCTCACAAGGCGTCGGGCATTCCCTGTGATAACACTGGGCATCGCCAGGGACCCAAAACGATACCAAGAGATCTCCCCGCATCCTGAAAGTGGCACTAGGGACCCCCAGGGACCTTCTGGGTCCTTCCCCTGGTGAAGCAGAACCACCCAGAACGACACTAGGGCCCCCCCAGGAACCCCTGAAATGGTACTAGGAGGCTCAGGGGGACATTACAGCCCCCCGGGATGGCCCTGGGGGACATGGTGGGGGGGATACTGAAGTCCCTGGGGGGCCCGGGACCCCCACCTTGGCCAGCTCGCGCAGCAGGGTGCTGTTCTGGAGGCGGAAATCATCCTCCTGGCTCTGGAGCTTCCCCTGCAGCATCCGCGGTCTCCCCCAGCAGCGCCTCCACCTCCTGGGGAGAGCCCCACCACCGGTACCCTGTGGCTGGGACCCCCAGAACTCCCCCCAGGCCCCCCGCAAACCCCCTCTGGACCCCACAGCACCCCTGACAGCACCCACAGCAACCCCCGACACCCTCAAACACCTCCGTGGACCTTACAGAAATCCGCACGACTCACCCAGGAACCCGTCAAGATCTCTTGGGACACCCCCGGCCCCCCTAGAGACTCCCCAGGGACCACCCAGGATACTTAGAAACCCCCCCAACATCCCTAGAGACTCCCTAAGCCCCCCCAGCACCCTTGTAGGCACCACAAGGACCCTGTGAGCATTCACAGGGACCCCCCCCCAGCACCCCTAGAGAGCTCCCAGGATCCCCCAGCACATCCAAGCACTACTCCAGCATCCTGAAAGACCCTCTAGGGCCCTTTACCATCCCAGAACCCCCCCCAGTACTTCCAGGGAACCCCCCCAACCTCCTCTAGCACCATTAGAGACCCCCCAGGACCCCCCACACCTCCAGAACCCCCTCCAGAGACTCCCGCAGCACCTACAGAGGCAGCCCCCCCAAGACCCCCCCCACCAGTACCTATAGAGATCCTCATCAAAATCCCCCCCAGCACCCGCACAGAACCACCCAGGACCCCCCCCCAGCACCCGCACACAACCACCCAGGACCCACCTGCGCCTTCTTACTCTTACTGAGGGCCTGCAACAGAAGCGGGGGGGGGTGTCACAGCAGGACCGGGGGGGGGCAATCAGAGACCCCGGCAGGGGATCCCCCTTACCTTGTTGGCTTTAGCCAGGTCCTTGTCCAGCGCCTGCACCCTCTGCCGCAGCCCCGAGAGCTCTGCGGGGGGAGACACGGGCCGTCAGGGGGGAGGCAGAGCCCGGGCCGGTCCCGTCCCCCCCCCCAACCCCCATCCCACACCCGTACCGGCGCCGTTCTTCCGCAGCTCGTCCGAGAGGCGATAGTTCTCCGTCCGAAGCTCCAACAGCTGCGCCTGGGAGAGGGGGTTACGGGGGTGTAAGCGGGACGGCAACGGCGGTGAAGCCGGGACCCCCGGCCCCCCCGGCCCGGCCTCACCTGCATCCGCTGGAACTCCTCGGCCGACAGGGCCTGCGCCATCTTGGCGCCGCGGGAGGACCCCGCCGCGCGGGGCGGGGCCGGAAGCGGACGCTCTGGCGGACTTGCAAGGAGGCCTAGAGACGCGGAAGTGATGTCACTCCGCGGCCATAGAGCTGGGGAGGGTCAACCCGACGGGTAGAGGGGCCCTGCGGGTACCATAGAGAAGACTGTTCCGGCGCGGGCGGGCGGTACCGGCCCTCCCCGGCGCCGTAGGCCGCTGTAGGGCCCCCAGGGCACCGTAAGACCCATACGGACACCCCCCCCCCCGCGCCGTGGGACTCGTGGACTGTTCCCCACCCCCATAGAGTCCATAGGAACCGCCCCCCCATGCTCTATAGGCCCCACTGGGTGCTACTGGGCCTCCCCCGGATCTGTAGGGTCTCTCCAGGCCCTATAGAAGGCCTAGAAGCTCCCCGGTTCTATAGGCCCCGGCCCCGCCCCCCCAGCAGCGGGCGGCTCTCGTTAACAAACGTTTATTTTCCACTTGAACGGTTTCCGTACAAAATGGGGGCGGAGGAGGGGGGCGGCTCCTTTAAGTGGGGCCGGTGGGCGGGGGCCTCTAAAAGAGGGCGGGACCGAGGTGGGTTAGTAACGGTGGGCGGGGCGGGTGTGAGAGTGACAGCGGGGAGGGCGGGGCTTCGCGTCTGAGGGGCCCAGCCCCCAGGAGCCCACTGGTTGGGGGAAGAGCTGGGAAGGGGCGGGGCCAGCCGGGGAAGGGGGGGGCCTCTCCGTGGGGTGGGGCGGGGCTTCCCTGAGGGGCGGGGCTTTCCCCTGGGGCGGGGCTGCCTCTTGAAAGGGCGGGGCCGAAGCCTTAAAAGGGCCACATCCAAGTGGGGGCGACGCCAGCGCCTTAAAAGGGCCACACGGTGGGCCCGCCCTTAAAGGGCCATGCCCAGCCGAGGTCCTTTAAGGGCGTCCACCAACAATACCGGGCATCTTAAAAGGGCAACACAGTGGCAGCACCTTAAAAGGTGAACGCCAGCCGTAAAAAGGGCTCGCCCGTTTTAAGAGCCTTAAAATGGCACCGTGCGGTGCCCACCTGAAACAGCCATCGAGGTGTTTGGGTGGGGGGGGGGGGGGTTTCAAGGGGTGCATGGGAGTCCTTAAAAGGGCACGTGGTGGGGAGGGTCCTTTAAAAGGGCCACGCCCGAGGGTCCTTAAAGGGATGGCACGGGTGGCATTCAGGAGTCATCCTCCATGCTGAGGCTGCTGCGGGGGCTGGAGGCGCGGGAGGGCCCGGGGGAGGCGAGGAGGGCGCCAGGGGGGCCGAGGGGTGACAGTCCCCCCGGCGTCGTCCATCAGGATGTCATCCAAGCTCCCTTCGGGCCCCCCCAGGCCCAGGGGCAGGCCCAGCCCCGGGGGCAGGTCGTCGGCCAGTGCGAGGTCCAGGAGGCACTGGGGAGTGGGGGGGCCCCCTGGGGGGAAGGGGGGACCCCCGGGGGCCTCTTCGCACCCCCCTTCGGCCGCTGGCGCTGCCGCAGGGCTCAGGGGGGAGCCCGTGCAGCTGCGCCTGCAGCTCCAGCTCCTGGGGGGGACAGGCGAGGTCAGCGACCCATGGGCCCGAATATACCCCCCCGGTCCCCATAGATAACCCCGGAGCCCAGCTCAGCCCAACCAGCCTCACAATAATGCCCCCATTCCCCTGATTCTTCTCCCCCTGACCCCATGGGCACCCCCCCTCCAGGCGACTGACAATCCCATAATGCCCCCATAGCCCCTCCAAAGCCCCCCACTTCTACCAATCCCAGCCCCATAAAGTCCCCCAAACCCCCAGTCTGCCCATTTCTGACCCTGTAGCCCCCCATCCCAACCCCACAGAGCCTCCCAGCTCCTCTCCAGCCCCACAGACACCCAATTCCATCCTCCCCAGCCCCATAAACCACCACCCCCCCCCCCACCCCAGTCCCCCCCGACCTGGACGCGGAGCTGAAGGCTGCGGTTCGCTTGCTCCAGGCGCTGCTGGTGCAGCTCGAGCTCGCGGGAGCGCTGCGTTTCCTTCTGCAGCTTGCGGATGTAATCCACCGAGGCCTTCACCGAGGCCTTCAGGATGGTGCCCTTGTTCCAGCGCATCTCCCTGCCGGCATTGGGAGGCCTGGGTCCCGCTGGCACCCGCCATGGGGACCGCCGGACGCCAGGGTTCCTCCCAGGACCTGCCGTGGGGTCCCCAGCGCCCACGCAGATACCGGGATCCCTTGGGGAGCCGGGTCCCCCACTCACGGGTCGTTGGATTTGGGGATGAGGGTCCCTAGTTCCTTGATGCGGTCATTGATGTTGAACCGTCGGCGTCGCTCGACTGTGGGGGGAGGGGGAACGCGTCAGCCCCCCCGGTTGCCCCCCACCCCCACCCCGCCGGGGCCCCAGGCGCCTCCAGCCCCCCCCCCCCCAGCTCACTCAGGTTGTGGTTGTCCTTCTTCTGCCGCTCCTTCAGCAGCGCCTTCGCCTCCGTTTCTGGGGAGAGGGGAATAATCACCAACCCCCTCACGCTGGCACCCCAACCCCTCCCACCCCACGGGGACCCCCTTGAGCCTCCCTGTCCCACAGGGACACCCCAAGGACCCCCCCCCCCCAAAAAAAACTTTCTGCCCCATCGCCCTCCCGCCTGCCTCGTTAGCGATCCCCAGGACCCTCCCATACCCCACAGACACCTGGGACCGCTCCCCACCCTATTGACCCCCCCCCAGACCCCTTCCGCCCACATAAGGACTCCCCCAAGGACCCCCCCGCCCCATAGGACCCCTTCCCAGCCCCATAGGGACACCCCCAGGCTCTCCCCCCCCCCCCCAGGGCCCCCCCTACCCGAGAGCTCAGCCTTGACACGGGGCAGCTCGGCAGGGCAGGAGCTGCTGCCCCCCTGGGGGGGGCTGAACACCTCCAGGAGGGGGCCGGGGGCAGGCAGCTGCCAGCGGAAAGGGTGGGGTGGGGTCAGCATGACCACGCCCCACGGGCCACACCCCAGCCAGCCCTAGCCACACCCACCCAGCCCAAACCACGCCCCGCCCCCCCCCCCCCCCGCCAAGTGTGTCCAGCTCCACAGGTGCTTAGGTCGTGCCCATGCCCACCCAAGCCACGCCTCTCCCCGCTTAAGCCACGCCCACCCACCCCAAGTCTGCCCGTTTTGGCCACGCCCCCTTGAGCAGGTCCCACCCTCTCTCAACCGGACTGGGAGACACAGGCCACGCCCACCTCTCAGGCTCCACCCACCCAGCACCACCTCTGCCCTTATATGATAAAGCCCTCTACATGTTACTGCCTTATATGGGGTGGAGGCCACACCCCCAAGGCTCCAGTGGGTGGAGCTATGACAAGCCACACCCCCCAAGCCAGGCTCCGCCTAGGCCACTCCACACCATGGTTACAGCCAATGAGGTGTGTCGGGCAGGGCTTGTACATGCCACGCCCCCCCAGACTGAAAGGGGCGTTGCTTGTGGTAGTCCCCGCCCCCGAGGCCCTTAAAGGGGCAGCGTACCGTGTTTGGGAGCTGCAGACCGCCCTCGGCCGGACCGAAGCTGAGCAGCTCGTCATAGCTGGATTCCAGGCTGATGATCTCATCGATGACATCATCGATCTGCAGGGGGACGGCGAAAACCACAAAACACCCACCTCAGCTGCCCCGGTGGGGCTGACGTTCCCGCCCCCCCCCGCGCCGTGTCACTGCCCCCGGGGCATCGCATCATCGCCCCCCACCCATTGCATCATCACCCCCCACCCCCGCCCCGCCCCGTATGGCATCACCGCCCCCAGGCATTGCATCATCGACCCCAGCTATCACATCACCGCCCCCGCCTGCTGCCAGCCGGCCCCGTATGACATCACAGCCTTGCCTCACCGTCCCCCCCCCCCCCCAGTACCACACCCCCATTCCGCAGGGGTGACATCACGTTGCTCTCACGGGGCATCGTGGCCCCCCCCATGACATCGCAGCCCCCCCCGTGACATCACAGCCCCCCCCCCCCCGTGACATCGCAGCCCCTCCTCGCGCCCCCGCGTCCCTCACCTCTTTTTCGGAGCCGGGGCCGATGTGGAGGAGAGCCAGGGGGCTGTGGGGGGCGGGGGGCGCCGGGGGGGGGCCCGGGGGGCTGGGGGGGCCCCGGCCAAGGGCGGAGGTGAGGTACTGCCGGACCTGCTGCCGCTGGGCCGCCCGCAGGTGGTAGCGCGTGGGGTTCTCCAGGTGGGTCTGCACCTGGGGGGGGGGGCGAGGGGGGGGGGGGTCAGGGCCGAGGGGGCAACAGCCCTCCCCCCCCCTCCACCCGAGCCCCAGAGCCCCCCCGATTCCCAACACGCCACCCCCATATCCCCTCCGCCCCAGGGGCCCCTATAGCCCCCAGCCCTGGGGGTCCCCAAACCTGCTCTGCCAGGCCCCCCCCCATCCTGAACCCCAGTGCCTCCCATATGCCCCCCTGCCCGGGGCCCCCCCATACCCTCCCGCCCCAGGATCTCCCACACCCCCCCCCGCCCCAGACCCCCCCATACCCTCCCTGCCCCCCCATTCCCCCCCATATTGGGGTCCCTCATTTCCCAGTACCCACCAGCCCCCCCCCAAGCTCCTCCAGCATCCCGTCATGTCCCCATACCCACCCCCTTTTTTTTTTGGGGGGGGGGGGGGGACACCTCACCTTGAGCACCTCGGGGGGCACGTGGGGGGGTGCCCGGGGCGGGGGGGCGCCGACAGCGATGGCGGGCGAGGGGACCGGGGGGACCTGGGGCCGGGGGGGGCCGGGGGGGCCCCTCCTCTCCCTCTGCTCTTGCTCTTGCGCCTGTGCCCGCATCAGCTGCTGCCGCAGCAGCACCCGGGAGGAGGGGGGAGCGGCGGGGGGGGCCACCATGGCCGCCGGGGGGGCCGGCCCCGCACTGTGGAGGAGGGGGTTAATGGCAGCGGGGGGGGGACACGACACACACGAGGGGCTGGGGGGGGGGGCTCGGGGGTTCCCCTGGTACCTGTGGGGCAGGGGTTGGCTCTTCAGGCAGTAGAAGGTGCCGGGGGTGTCTGCGGGGGTCCCGGGGGGGTCTTCGGGGGGGTCCCCAGGGGGGTCACTGGGGGTGTCCCCGGGGGTCCCCCCGCCAGGCGGTTCCCACTCGATGTCGGCCACGATCCCCGACTCGGGCAGCACCGAGCTCAGGCTGTCCCGGGGGACGGGGGGGGGGTCATCGACCACCCAGATCTCTCCCCCCCCCCCCCAGCCCCCCAAATACCCCCCCAGCCCCCCCCCCCCGCTCCCCCTGGGACCCCTCCCACATCTCCCACAGCCCCCCAGACCCCCCCAGACCCCCCGACACCTTCAAGACCCCCCCAAATCCCTCCCATCCCCCTGCCCCCCCCAATCCCTCAACCCCCCCCGTACCCCCCCGAGCAACCCCCCATCCCTCTCCCATCCCTCAGCCCCCCCCCCAGAGCCCCCCCCAACCCCGCTGTGGAGCAGGATCAGGGCCCCCCCCCCGGGTTTATGGGGCACCCCCTGGGATTATGGGGGACCCCCCCCGGGATTATGGGACCCCCCCCCTCACCTGAGCAGCCGGAGGGTTTCAGGGGTGCTGGGTCCCTCCAGCAGGACGTAAACCGTGGGGGTGCCCGGGGGGCGGCGCTGGGGGGGGGCCGGGGGGCGCGGGGGCCCCCTCGGCCGCCCCACGGGACATCGCCGCCCCCCACGGGCGCCCGCTTAGGGGTTCCCTATGGGGGCCGCGGGGGGCCCTGTGGGGCTGGGGGGGGGGGGAATATGGGGCTAGGGGGGGGGATCCTGTGGGGCTGGGGGGGTTCTATGGGGCTGGGGGGGGTTCTATGGGGCTGGGGGGGTTCTATGGGGCTGGGGGGGGATCCTATGGGGCTGGGGGGGTTCTATGGGGCTGGGGGGGATCCTATGGGGCTCGGGGGGGTCCTATGGGGCTGGGGGGGGATTCTATGGGGCTGGGGGGTTCTATGGGGCTGGGGGGGGATCCTATGGGGCTGGGGGGGTCCTATGGGGCTGGGGGGGGACCTATGGGGCTGGGGGGGATTCTATGGGGCTGGGGAGGGACTATGGGGCTGGGGGGGATTCTATGGGGCTGGGGGGGGTTCTATGGGGCTGGGGGGGGATCCTATGGGGCTGGGGGGGGTTCTATGGGGCTGGGGGGGATCCTATGGGGCTGGGGGGGGATTTAATGGGGCTGGGGGGGGTCCTATGGGGCTGGGGGGGTCCTATGGGGCTGGGGGGGGACTATGGGGCTGGAGCGGGGATCCTATGGGGCTGGGGGGGGTCCTATGGGGTGGGGGGGGGCTCTATGGGGTAGGGGGGGGGGCTGAGGCTTCCCCAGGCCTCGGGCTGGGGGTCGCGGTGGGTTTACGGGGGCGGGAGCTGGGGGGGGCCGCTCCGGAGCGTGAGGGATTCTCGTGGGGGGGGTCCCTATGGGGCCGAGAGGGTCCTCGGGTTGGGTTGGGGGGGGGGGGGGGTGTTTCCCAGTGACCCCCCGAGTGGGGGGCTGTGGGGTTGAGGCAGGAAGAGCTGGGTGATGGGGGGGGGGGAGGGGGGAGCTGGCAGGAAGTGACATCACATGGGAGTGAGGTGGGGGGGGGGAAGAAGGGGGGGACCCCGACACCCGCCCTGACGCCTGGGTGCCGGGGAAGGCCTGCGCTCCCCCGCCTGGATGCCTGGGTCCTTTTTTTGGGGGGAGTAAGACCCCCCCCAGCACACCCCCCCCCCCCCCATAAAACACGCGGACGCCGTGGTGTTCGTGTGCGTGTCCCCCCCCCGCAACACCGAAGCCGGTGAGGGGCTGCCGGGACGCTTGGGTCTCCTTTTTGGGGGGGGGGGGGGGGTGTGAAGTGTGTGTGTGTGTTTTGGGGGGGGGGGCTGACCCCCCCACCCAGGCGCCTGGGTCCCACCCAATCGTGCGGGTGACGGGACCCCCCCCCCAGCCACGCCACCCCCAAGAGCAGCACTCAAGGTAAGGGGGGGGGGGGCTGGGTCCAGGGGCATTATGGGAAACTGGGGGTTTTGGGGGGGGGGGGGCGGACGGCGGCACTGGAGTCCCCTTGGCCCCCCCCCCCCGCCACCACCATGGGGCCTGAGCTGGGCCCGCACGCGTGCGTCCCTTTTGGGGGGGGGGGGACGCACCAGTCACCTGGGTCCCTTTTGGGGGGGACACACGGGGCCCCCCAGACCCCTGGGTCCCTTTTTTTTTTTTTGGGGGGGGGACGGGACGGGGAGGGGGACACCCAGATCCTCAGGGGAGGGGCCGGGCAGGCGGAAGCGGGAGGAAAAGCCGGGAATTGGGTCCGGGCAGGAGGTGGGGGGGGGGGGACACGACACCCAGGGCCGTGACCTCTGACCTCTGACCCCCGCCCGGACACCTGGGTCCCCGGTTTTGGGGGGGGGGGGTCAGCGGACGCCGGGGGTTCACGTCTCCCCGCAGCGCCGGGGGCCGATGGGTGCCGGCCCCGCGTCCGCCCCGCGATGGAGGTGAGGGGCCACATCATCCCCCCGGGCACCTACAGCCCTGCAGGTACGATGACCCCTGACCTCTGACCCCCCTCCCCGACCTCTGACCCCACCCCCTGACCTCTGACCCCCCCCCCCCCCCGACCTCTGCCCGGCGCAGGGGCGCCCGCGGGGCGGCTGCAGGAGCTGCGGGAGCGGCAGCGGGGGCTGCGCCAGGCCCTGGGGCTGCGCCTGCGGGAGCTGCGGCGCCTCTGCCTGCAGGAGGCCGTGAGTCACCCCTGACCCCTGACCCCTGACCCCCCCCATTCCCCCCCCCCTCCCCAGCCCACCCCCCCCCCCAGGACACCCAGAATCACCCCTGATCTCTGACCCCCGGGGCTCCCTCCCCCAACCCCAGGACCCCCCCCAGACCCCTGGGGCCCCCCCCCCAGACCCCCAGCCTCCCCAGAGCCCCCCCCACCCCGGGATCCCCACAGCCCCCCCACCGGGACACCCCCAGACCCTTCTATCCACCCCGCTGGCCCCCCTGGGACCCCTGTAGACCTCCCCAGGACTGCCATAGCCCCCCCCTCCTTTTCCTCCAGCCCTCCCAAGCTCCCTGGCCCCCCCCAAAACCCCCCTCCCTCCCTTCCTGGAGGCCCCTAGCCCACCCCCCACCCCCCCCCCGGCCCCCCATCGCCCCCCCCCCCCGCTGTGCGCAGGAGCTGACGGGGAAGCTGCCCCCCGAGTACCCCCTGGAGCCCGGCGAGAGGCCCCAGCCCCCCCCACGCCGTCGGGCCGGGGGTCCCCCCCGGGGCCCCCTCCCTGAGGTAGGCAGGGGGGGAAATGGGGGGCCGGGGGAGGTGGAGAAGGGGGGGGGGGGGAAGGAATGAGGGTCTGGGGAGGGTGGAGGGAGGCCAAAACCGTCCTTCCCCCCCCCCGTCCCCCCGTATCCGACCCGGGGGGGTCCCCTCACGGCCTCCTTCACCCCCCCCCGGCGGCCCCCGTACCCTACGGCGGGCCCTTCTTGTCCCTTCGCGGCCCCCGTACCCTACGGCGGGCCCTTCTTGTCCCTTCGCGGCCCCCGTACCCCTACGGCGAGCCCTTCTTGTCCCTTCGCGGCCCCCGTACCCCTACGGCGGGCCCTTCTTGTCCCTTCGCGGCCCCCGTACCCGCATGGCGGCGCCCTGTACCCCCACCATGGCGGCGCCCTACCGTACCCCCATGGCGGCCTCCCCCCTCCCCGTTTTCCGTACGGCGGCCGCCGCGGCCCGGTCTGGGCCGGATCCCGGCCCCGTCGTGCCCGATCCCGGCTCCCGCAGGCGGCGCGGGCGGCTCGGCGGGAGGTGGCGGTGCAGCTACAGGTGGTAGAAGCCGCCCGGCGTTTGGCGGCCGCCCCGGGGTTACCCCCCGAACAGCGTCGCCGCCGTCAGCGCCTGCAGGCCGAGGCGGCCCAGCGGCTCCGGCAGCTCCGCGCCCAGCTCGGCGCCGCCGCCGCCGCGCACGGTGAGCACCGGGGGTCGGGGGGGTCCCCAGAGCATGGGGGGGGGGTGTCAGGGGGTCCTCAGAGCATGGGGGGGGTTTCCAGAGCATGGGGGGGGGTGTTGGAGGATCCCCAGAGCACCAGGAGGAGGAGTGGGGGGGTGCTCAGAGCATAGGAGGTGGTCAGAGGGTCCCCAGAGCATGGGGGGGGGTGTCAGGGGGTCCTCAGAGCATGGGGGGGGGTCCCAAGAGCATGGGGGGGGTCTCCAGAGCATGGGGGGGGAGTTTGGAGGATCCCCAGAGCACCAGGAGGAGGGGTGGGGGGGTCCCCAGAGCATAGGAGGGGGTGGGGGGGGGGTTCCCCAGAGCATGGGGGGGGTGTCAGGGGGTCCTCAGAGCATAGGGGGGGTCCCCAGAGCATGAGGGGGGGGAGTTTGGAGGATCTCCAGAGCACCAGGAAGAGGGGTTGGGGGGTCCCCAGAGCATAGGAGGGGGTCAGAGGGTCCCCAGAGCATGAGGGGGGGGGTGTCAGGGGGTCCTCAAAGCATGGGGGGGGGGGGGGGCCCAGATCATAGGGGGGGTCCCCAGAGCATGGGGGGGGGAGTTTGTAGGATCCCCAGAGCACCAGGAGGAGGGATTGGGGGGTGCTCAGAGCATAGAAGGGGGTCAGAGGGTCCCTAGAGCATGGGGGGGGGTGTCAGGGGGGTCCCCAGAGCATAGGGGGGGGGCCCAGAGCATGGGGGGGGAGGTTTGGAGGATCCCCAGAGCACCAGGAGGAGGGGTGGGGGGGTCCCCAGAGCACCGGGGTGGGCTGTCAGGGGGTCCCCAGAGTGTGGGGAGGGGTCCCCAGAGCGTGGGGGGAGATTGGGGCATCCCCAGAGCACGGTGGGGGGAGCTTCTGGGAAAGCCTGGCCTGGAGCTGGGGGGGGGGGGGGCTGCAGGTTTGGGGGGTCCCCGGCAGCACCGACACCTCTCTCCTCGCTTTGGTTCCCCCAGACGAGAACGGGTCCCTCTGCGACCTGCCCGCCCTGGAGAACGGTGAGTGCCGGGACGCCTGGGTCCCCCCCCCCAGGCGGGGGGCCACCCAGAATCCTGGGTCCCACACCGTGTCTCCCCAACAGGGGCCCTGCCGGGGCTACCCCCCCCAAAACCCCCCCCGAGCGGAACCGGCCGCCCTTCGCCCCCCCGGGCAGGATCCGGCAGCCCCGACCGCCGACCGCCGTGGGTCCCCGAGGCCGCCGTGGGGGGACCCGGCCGCCGCAGCTCCCTCGCCAGTCCTGCCAGGTGCGTGTCCCCTCGCCCTCGGGCCCCCCCCCCCACCGCCGTGTCCCCTCCCAAAAGACCCGGGGGGGGGTCCCCCACGCCCCCTTGACGGGGTGCCGTGACCCCCAGCCCGGCGCGGACCCTGCCCCGCAGCGCTTCCAGCTTCGAGGGCCGCAGCGTCCCGGCCACCCCCGTCCTGGCCCGCAGCCCCTGCGCCCGCGGGCACCCCCTCTGCCGGTGAGCATTTTGGGGGGGGGGGGGGGGGCTTGGGGGGGGGTGTTGTGGGCGAGAAGGGGGGGCTGAGGGGCGATAGTAGGTCCTGGGGGCAATTTAGGGGGGAGCGTGGGGCAATTGCAGGGCGTGGGGAGCAGGGTAGGGGTGTGGAGGGGGTGCGGGGGACCTCCGTCTCACCCCGTGTCCCCCCCCAGCCCCGAGGCGCCGGGGTTGCCCCCCCGGCCCTGGTCGGGCAGCCAGGACTCGCAGCTGGGGGGGCCCCCCGGTCCCCGGCCCCCCGCCGCCGGCCCCCCGCACCCGCCGCAGCAACAGCTCGGAGGCCTTGATCGACTGGGGGGGCCCCCCCGAAAGCACCCCAGAGGCCGCCCGGGGTCGGGGGGGCCCCCCTTCGGGCCGAGCAGCGCCGCAGTCAGAAGTGGCTGGCGCTGGAGGGGCTGCGGGGACTGGTACCTGCGGCACACGGGGGCCCCCCCGGCGGCACCCCCCGGCCCCCGCCTGCCGCCCCCCCGGCCCCGCCTGGGCCCCCCGCCGCCGCGACCCCCCCGGCCTGCCCCACTCGCTCAGCTACGCCGGGGCCCTGGCGCCCAGGTACGGGGCGCCCCGGGGGTATCATGCGCCCCTCTTTTAGGGGGGGGGCGTTCGGGCGAGCCCCCTCCCCCAGGGAGGCTGAAATCCCCGGTTTGGGGACCCCCCCAGCCTTTGGGGACCCCCCCGTCCACTGGGGACCACCCTACGTCCCTTCTCGGGGAGCCCAAATGTCCCCCCCTTTTCAGGGACGCTCCCCCCCCCCCCGTCCACTGGGGACCTCCAAATGTCGTCGGCTTGAGGACAAGGAGGGCCGCGCTCTGGGGGCACCAATAGCTCCAATTTGGCCCCCCCCCCCCCCGTCCTTCAGGAACCCCAAAATGTCCCCAAATTGGGGACTCAGGCTTGGGAACCCCTCATACCCCACAGAGCCCCCGCGGGGGACACCCCAAATGTGCCCCTTTTGGGTCCCGTCCCCCCCAAACCTCCCCCTTGAGCCTCACGGGGGCCCCCCCCGAACCTCCCAAGTGCCTCAGTTCGGGATCCCCCCAGCAGCCCCCCCCCAGCTGCCCCACATTTGGGGTCTCCCCGGGGAATTCCCCTCCCCAATTTCCCTCCGAACCCCAATTCTAGGGCTCCGTCCCCCCGCAGCATCCCTGCCTCTTTCTGGGGGGGGTCTCTCCTGCCCCCCTCTTTTTTTTTCATCTTTTCTCTTCTAATTCTGGGGCGGGGGGGGGGGGTCCCCGGGTTGGGGGGGGGCCTGATCCCCAGGGCTCTGGGGGGAGGGCCAGCAGGGGACCCAGGCATCCGGGCAGAGGGGGCGGGGGCCACGTTTGGGGGGGCTAATTGCTGTTTCTGTTTTCTCTCTTTTTTTTTCTGTTGTTTTCCCATCTTTTTGTGTGTTTTTTTCTTTCTATTTCCTTTATTTTCTCTTTATTCCCCTTTTTTAACGTTTTTTTCTCCCCATCCCCGCCCTGCCAGGGCCTCGGGGGACTCCCCTGCGGCTGCCCCCCCTCCCACCACGGACCCACAGCCCCCCGGCACCCTGGTGTGACCCCCAGATTCGAGGGGTCACACTCCCGGAATCACTCCATGCCCCACTCCGTGTGTGGGGAGGGATCCCCAGATTTGGGTGGGGATACCCCTAAATTTGGGGGGAAGCCCCCAAACCCCGGGGCCCCCCCTCCGGACCCGCTCCTGGCGAGCGGCCGGTTTCGGGGAGCCCCTGTTGCATGCCCCCCTCGGGAACAGGGGGTCCGGCAGCGGGGGGGGGAGGGAGGGGGGCGCGGGGAGGCTGCACAGCCGGGTTCAATACAGGGACCTGCTGCCATTGCCTTGCCTGGCTCTTTTTTGGGGAAAACGGTGCCATTTTGGGGTTCCCTCGCTGCCCCGATAGCTCCTGTACGGCCCCGGGAGGTGGGTCCCTGCGTATTCCGTACATTTCCAGGGGCCGCCTGTACGGCCTGGGGTGGGGGGCAAGGGGACCCTACGTATTCCTGGGGGGACCTATGCGTGCTGTGGGGGTTCTAAAAACATCCTTATGTTTTGGGGAGAAATCGGGATAGTGTGTAAATGTTTTTGGAGGATCTAGACGGCAGTGGTGTGCCCCTGGGGGGTGGTGTGTGTGCAACCCTGGAGAAGTCTGTATGTGCCTGGGAGAGTTTATAGAGTCCCGGAGGTGTCTATATGTTCCTGGGAGGGATCTGTGTGGCCCCTAGATATCCCTGCAGGGGGGGTCTATGCAGCCCAGGGGAGGCCATGTGGCCCCTCTCTATTTTGGGGGGGGGTCCGTACAGCTCTTATGCAGCCCCCAGGCGGGGTCTGTGTGCTGCTGGTCCATCCCAGGGGGGTCCATGGGGCCCTTACGCAGCCCTGGGAGGGAGCACAGGACCTGTGTATGGTCGGGGGGGCTGTACGGCCCCTACAGAGCCGGGGGGGGGCCCCATGGCCCCTATGTAGAAAATAGGGAGCCTCTCTCCACGGCCATAAGCCACGCCCACTAGGGGTGGTGCCACGCCCCCCGGGACGGAGCCACGCCTCCAGGTGCAGTCCTACTCCCGGGCGCGGCCGCGCCCCCCCGGCGAGGCCACGCCTCCAGGCTAACGGCCTGCCCCCGACGAAGCCCCACCCCCCAAGTGAAGCCCCGCGCCGGTGTGAAGCCCCGCCCCGGCGGGAAGGCTCCGCCCCTCTGCGCTCCGCCCCTCTCCGCTCCGCCCCCTGGTCCCACGTCTCCCCAGCGGCGGGGGCGACCAATCGGCGGGCGGAGGGGGCGGGTGGGGCGCGCCGCCATTGGCCGGCCGAGCGGCAGCGCGCTCCCATTGGCCGCGGGGGCGGAGGCGCGGCGGAGGGAGCGGCGCGGGCTGGCGGCGCGCGGGAGAGCGGCGCGGCGCGGCTGAGGTGAGGGCGGCAGCGCTCGGAGGGGGCCTGGCCGGTGGGGGGGGGGGGGGGGACGGACGACCGGGCGAAACCCGGGGGCCCGTCCGGTAAGGGGGGGCCGGGCAGGTGCCGGGAGGGGAGGGGGGCGTCCGGTAAGGAGCCCCGGGTGAGGCCGGTTCCCCCTCCCTCACCCCACTTCCGCCTTGCCCCCTCACAGCGCAGCGGCGACCGTAGCGGCGTTGCCATGGCGACGACGGCGCACCCCTATTGGCCGCGTTCGCTGCCGTTGCCGGGCTACGTGGCCAGCGAGCGTCCCGGCTGGCAGTGCGCAGGCGCAGTGGCGGCGGCCGGGGCGGGGGCTGCTGGCTCTGGGCTGGGCGCTGGGCGGGGCGAGGGGCGGGGCAACGAGAAGCCCCGCCCGCCGCCTGGCGCTGGGCTGGTTCCTGATGTGCGCGGGGGTGCATGGGATACTGGAGGGCTATTTCAGCCTGCGGCACCGGGAGCTGCCCGCCGCCACCGGCCTGCTGGCCGACGTCTGTGAGCACCGGGGCGGGGACACTCGGGGGTCCTTGATGGGGGGGGGTATAATGGTGGTCTGGGGAGGGGCTGGGTCTCCTAAGGGGGGGGCTGGGTTCCCTGGGGAGGGTCCTGGCCACCTGGGTCCCTTTGGGGAGGGGTCCCCTGGGGCATCAGTGGGCCCTGGAGGGAAAAGGGGGTTCCCTGGACACCTGGGGAGGGGGCACGTGGGTGCCAGAGGGCCGTGGGGCAGGGTTGGGAGTCCTCTGGATGTCTGGGTCCTCTGAGGGGTGGGGGGGGGGGCACCTGCCTCCCCCGGATGCCTGGGTCACCCCGTCAACCCCGCGCTGCCCGCAGGGAAGGAGTACGCCAAAGCCGACAGCCGCTACGTGACGTGAGTTGGGGAGGCGGACAGGGAGGGAGGGGTGTCTGAGGGACCCGGGCGTCCGGGCTGATCCCGCTCTGTGTGTGCGTCCCCCTTCCAGGAGCGATGACTTCACGGTTGCCATGGAGACAGTGACGGCCTGGGCCTGGGGTCCCCTCAGCTTCCTCACCTTCCTCGCCTTCCTGCGCCGCCACCCCACCCGCTACGTCCTGCAGCTCCTCGTCTCCCTCGGTACGCCTAGGGGAGAGGGATAAGGGGGGGCCGCCCGCATCCCCGGAGCCTCCCGGCCCTCCCCGACGGCATCTCCCTTCCCGCACGCAGGGCAGCTCTACGGGGACGTGCTGTACTTCGCCACGGAGGCTCGGGCGGGCTGGAGCCACAGCGACCCGCAGCCCCTCTACTTCTGGGGCTACTTCGTGGGGCTGAACGGGGTGTGGGTGCTGGTGCCCGGCGCCCTCCTGGTCGACGCCTGCCGCAACCTGGCTGCCGCCCAGCGCGCCCTCGACCGTCCTCGCCACAAGTCCCACTGAGCCAGGACGCCAGCCGGGAGACGCCCCCCCCCCCCCCCCCCGCCGAGGGGCTGCTCGGGGGGCGAATTCGGCACTGGGGGGTCCTCGAGTATTCCGGAGATGGATTGGGCACGTGCCTGCGTCCCATTGGGTGATCCTGGTGCCGGGGTCGTTTTTCTCCACCCCCCCCCATCCACAAGAGCTCAGGGACAGCGGCCTGAATGCCTGGGACCCCCTGGGGGGGGGGCTCCACCCTCATTACTGGGGTTGTGTGATGGGTTTTAATAAATGAGCTGAAAATGGAGCCGTGGGTCTGTGCTGGGGGGGGTGGGAGAGGGAGGGGGTCGGACTCCCCCCCCCCCCCCGAGGGAGGGAGGGGATGGGGAAGGGGGTGTGGTCTGCTGGAGATTGACAGCAGCTGGGGCGGGCTGATGGGAGAGTGCGTGGCAAGTCGGCTCTGCTCCGCCGTTCCTCGGCCAATGGGAAATTAGGTCGCCTGCCGTGGCCAGTGGGAGGGTGGGGTGGGCGGGGTTAGGCTCGGGCCAATCGGCGCTAGGCGTTTTCCTCGCTGCTCCCGCCCGTTCCCAGCGCGTTGAAGCTGGATGGGGCGCCGGTCGCGCGGCAGCCAATCAGCGCCCGCTCTCTCCTTCAGTCCCGCCTTCCCCAGAACCCCCAATCAGCCTCCGCTCCCTCGGCGGCCGGCCGCGCCGCGCAATCAGCGCCCTCTCCTTCACTAACCCCCGCCTCCCCACCTAGCCAATCAGCGCCCGTGTCCTCCTTGAACCCCGCCTCTCCCCCCGCCGCCCAATCAGAGCCCGCTCCCCGGACGGCCCCGCCTCCCAGCGCTCGCCCCAATCAGCGCCCGCCCCGCCCCGGCCGCGCCCCGCCCCCTTCGCCCAATCCGCGGGCAGCCGCGCCGTCGCCGGGGCGACGCCGGTCCCGCCCCCTCCCCCTCCCGCCCCTCCCCGCCGGCCTCCGCGAGGGCGGGACTTCCGCTCCGGCCTCCGGCCAATAGCGGCGCGGCGAGGTCCCCGCCGGCCAATGGCAACGCGGGCGGCGGGCGAGGCGGAAGCGCGGCGGCGGGGTCAGAGGGCGCCGCTGTTGATGTTGACACGGGCCCGGCGGCGGCAGCGCCCCCGCCCGCCTTCCGCGGCCCGACAGCTCCGGCCTCGCCGCCGCGCCCGCGGGGGGGCCTGGGCGAGGCCCCCCCGGCTCCGCGGGGCCCGCGGGTAGCACCAGCGCCCCCGGCGCCTCCCGCGGCCCCTCCGCGGCCCGGCGGGGCCTCCCGGTCCCCCCCTCACCCTCCCCGGTCCGTCCCCCGTCGTCCCCGTCCCCCCTCCCCCCCTCCGGCGCCGCCCCATGCGCGCCCCGCCATGACGATCCTCCCGAAGAAGAAGCCGGTACCGGCGCCCGACGGCGACGGCGACTCGGGCCCGGACGCCGGCCCCGAGCGCGGCGCGGACGCCGGCCCCGAGCGCGGCCCCGGTGGCGTGGGCGAACCCGTCGGTCCCGGCGGCGTCGGGGGACCGCGGCCCAGGGCTTCGCCGCCGCCGCCGTTAAGGGGCTGGGCCGGGCTGCCGGCCGCTGGTTCGCCCCCCCCCGCCGGCCCCGGCGGTCCCGTCGGCGGCGGCCCCGGCGCGGGGGACGGCCCCGGGTCGCTGCTGGGGCTGGAGGCGGCGGCGTTGGGCCTGCCCGAGCCCCGCGGGCCCGGCGGAGGCGGCGGCGGAGGCGGCCCCGGACACAGCAAACGACGGCGGCGTGGCGGGGCCGGGCCCAGCGGCGGCCCCGGTGGCGGAGGCCCCGGCTGCGGCGGCCCCGGCGGGATGGGGCTGGGACTGGGGATGGGCCCCGGCGGCAGCCCCGGCCCCGACGAGGCGGGAGGCGGCTACAACAGCGAGGACGAGTACGAGGCCGGGCGGGTGGAGATGGACCCGGCCACGGCCGAGCAGGTGCGGGGACCGGGGGGGGGTGGCTGGAGGCACCGGGAACCGGGAGGGGGGGGACACCTGGGGGCAGGGCAGGTGGGGCTGGGGAAAACCGGGGGGGGACCCGAGTGTGGCACGGAGGGGGTTTAGGGCCTCCCCGGGTGTCCCCGAGTGGGACGGAGGGGGTTTAGGGTCTCCCCGGGTGGTATGGAGGGGGTTAGGGTCTCCCCGAGTGGCACGGAGGGGTTTAGGGTCTCCCCGGGTGTCCCCACGTGGCACGGAGGGGGTTTAGGGCCTCCCCGGGTGTCCCCGGGTGGCACGGAGGGGGTTTAGGGCCTCCCCGCGTGGCACGGAGGGGGTTTAGGGTCTCCCTGGGTGTCCCCACGTGGCATGGAGGGGGTTTAGGGTCTCCCCGGGTGTCCCCGAGTGGCACGGAGGGGGTTTAGGGTCTCCCCGGGTGTCTCCGAGTGGCACGGAGGGGGTTTAGGGTCTCCCCGGGTGTCCCCGGGTGGCACGGAGGGGGTTTAGGGCCTCCCCGGGTGTCCCCGTGTGGCACGGAGGGGGTTTAGGTCTCTCTGGGTGTCCCCACGTGGCACGGAGGGGGTTTAGGGCCTCCCCGGGTGTCCCCGTGTGGCACGGAGGGGGTTTAGGGCCTCCCCGGGTGTCCCCGAGTGGCACGGAGGGGGTTTAGGGTCTCCCCGGGTGTCTCCGAGTGGCACGGAGGGGGTTTAGGGTCTCCCCGGGTGTCCCCGGGTGGCACGGAGGGGGTTTAGGGCCTCCCCGGGTGTCCCCGTGTGGCACGGAGGGGGTTTAGGTCTCTCTGGGTGTCCCCACGTGGCACGGAGGGGGTTTAGGGCCTCCCCGGGTGTCCCCGTGTGGCACGGAGGGGGTTTAGGGTCTCTCTGGGTGTCCCCACGTGGCACGGAGGGGGTTTAGGGTCTCCCCGGGTGTCCCCGAGTGGTAAGGAGGGGGTTTAGGGCCTCCCCGAGTGGCACGGAGGGGGTTTAGGGTCTCCCCGGGCGTCCCCGCGTGGCACGGAGGGGGTTTAGGGTCTCCCCGGGCGTCCCCGCGTGGCACGGAGGGGGTTTAGGGCCTCCCCGTGTGTCCCCGTGTTGTCACCCCCCCCCCCCGGTCGTGTGCATCACACGAGGGGATCGTCCCTGCTGCGTGTTCCCCCCCCCCCCCCAGGAACCCCCCTCGTCCCCGTGTCTCTCCCTGTGTCACACGGGACCCCCCCCCGCCCGTGCTCGTCCCCACGTAGGACGAGGGTCGTGTCCCCAGGAGACCCTCCCTCCCTCCCCCCGGGGGCCCTTGACCTCCCCCCCCCGGTGCGTGGGTGCCGGTGCCGAGCCCGGCTGTGTCTCCAGCAGGAGCACCGGTTCGAGAAGGCGCTGCGGGAGAAGAAAGGCTTCATCATCAAGCGCATGAAAGAGGACGGTGCTTGTCTCTTCCGGGCCGTGGGTGAGCCCCGTGTCCCCCCTCCCTTCGCCCCCACCCCAGCACGGGGCTTCCAGGCCTCTCTGGGTGGGGGCTGACCCCCCCCTCGCTGTCCTTTCGTGTCCGTCCCCCCTCCTTTCCCCATCCCGGTGCCGCCAGCCGACCAGGTGTACGGAGACCAGGACATGCACGAGGTGGCAAACACTGCATGGATTATCTGGTGAGGCGCTGGGAGGGGACGGTGGGGCACTGAGGTGTACGGGGGGGGGGCGATGGGAGGGGGACTGGGGGGGGCACTTGGGGGTCCCGGGGGGTGCAAGGATATGCTGGGATCCCCTGGAGGGGGATTGGAAGGATTTGGGGGATACTGGGATATGTTGGGAGGCGCTGGGATGTGCTCAGAGGTACTGGGGGAGGGCGCTCAGAGCACTGGGGGGGGGAGCGGGCTGCTATCCCCCCGCCCTCCCCAATGTCCCCCGGTGTTTCCTGAGGTCCCCAATGTCCCCAGGGCTCCCCCGTGCCCACGGGGCTGCCCCGCTCGATGTTCTCGGTGTCCCTGGGGCAGCCCGTGGCGTCCCTGTGCTCCACACAACCCCCCCCAGCGTCCCTCACCGCCCCGGAGGCTGCCCCGTCGTCCCCTGACGTCCCCCGACGTCCCCTCCCCCCCCAGATGAAGAACGCCGACTACTTTTCCAACTACGTGACGGAGGATTTCACCACCTACATCAACCGCAAACGCAAAAGCACGTGCCACGGCAACCACATCGAGATGCAAGCCATGGCCGAGATGTACAACCGTCCCGTCGAAGTCTACCAGTACGGCACGGTGCGTCCGCCCCGCGGGGCCACGGGGACGGCGGGGTGGGGGGTCCCTGAGACACCGTGAGGGTTCCCAGGGTGCTGTTGGGGTGTCCCCTGTGGTTTTCTGGGGTTCTCCAGGATGCTGGGGGGGGGGAGGGGGAGTTCTCTGTGGTGCCATGGAGGTCCCAGCAGCGCTCTGGGGTCCCCAAGGTGCTTTAGGGATCGCTGGGGTCCCCGAGGGACCCCCAGGATGATGACGTGGACTTCCCCGAGGGGCTTCCCGCGGCGTCTGTGGGCTGCCCAAGGTGTCGTAGGGGACTCTGAGGTTCCTGTGGGTACCCCAGGGTGCTGATGTGGGGTCCCTGGGGGGCTGGGGAGGGGAGGGGGGTCCCTGTAGGTCCACGGGGTCCCCGCGTCCTGTTGGGGGGGGGGGGGTTCCCACGTAGCTGTGGGGCGGCGGGGGCTGCCGCCGTGCTGACGGGGTGCCCGCAGAGCCCATCAACACCTTCCACGGGATCCAGCACAACGAGGACGAGCCCATCCGCGTCAGCTACCACCGCAACATCCACTACAACTCTGTCGTCAACCCCAACAAGGCCACCATCGGCGTGGGGCTGGGGCTGCCCTCCTTCAAACCAGGGGTCAGTGGGGCTGGGGGGGCGCAGGGGGGGGCTGGGAATCCCCTTGCTGTGGGGCTGGGGGGTGCCCTCCTTCAAACTGGGGGTCAGTGGGGCTGGGGGGTGCGGAATCCCTTGCCGTGGGGCTGCTCTTCTTCAAAGTGGGGGTCAGTGGGGGCTGGGGGGGTCTGGGAATCCCCTTGCTGTGGGGCTGGGGGTGCCCTCCTTCAAAGTGGGGGTCAGTGGGGCTGGGGGGGCGTGGGAATCCCCTTGCCGTGGGGCTGCCCCCCTTCAAAGTGGGGGTCAGTGGGGCTGGGGGGGCGCAGGAATCCCCTTGCCGTGGGCTGGAGGTGCCCTCCTTCAAACTGGGGGTCTTTGGGGGAGGTCCTGTGGGTGGGTGGGGCCACGGAGGGGGTGTGGCCAGACTTAGCCCTGCCTGCAACAGCCTTCTTTGTCTGAGGGGTGTGTCTAAGCTAAGCGTGGCCCCACCCCCAGCTGGCAGCCCTGGTTTAGGAGTGGTGGGTCTCCAGGGGTGGGGCCTGGCTCTGGGGGTGTGGCTTGTTGGGGGGATGTGTCCAACTGGCGGGGGCGTGGCCTGCGTGTGGGGCGTGACTAAGCATTGCCCCACCCCCTGCTGGCAGCTGGGTGAGCTGTGTCCGGGGGGGTGGAGCCTTCTGGGGGTGTGGCCTAACAGAGGGGGTGGAGCTTGCAGTGAGGTAAGGCTTTTTAATGGAGATGTGTCTGAGTGAGGCTCCACCCCCAGCTGGACGGGGGGGGGTGGCCTAGCATGGCCACGCCCCCCAGCTTGGTCTGGGGCGCTGTCTGCCCGTGGGGGCGGAGCCTTGGGGGCGTGTCCTGTTGGAGGGGCGTGTCCAAGCCCGGCCCCGCCCTCCCCCCAGCTGGCAGAGCAGTCCCTGATGAAGAGCGCCATCAAGACCTCGGAGGAATCCTGGATCGAGCAGCAGATGCTGGAGGACAAAAAGCGGGCGACCGACTGGGAGGCCACCAACGAGGCCATCGAGGAGCAGGTGGCCCGCGAGTCCTACCTCCAGTGGCTACGTGACCAGGAGAAGCAGGCCCGGCAGGTGGGGTGCCCCGCAACCCCCCCCCGGGGGGCGTAGGGACTGCTGCAGACACCCCCCCCCCACCTTCAATGGGGTGCTGGTGTCCCTCCCTGGCTGCCTGCCCCGGGGACAGCGGTGGGCGCGGGGGGGGTGTGACGCGTCTCCCGTGTCCCCGCAGCCCCGCAAGGCCAGCGCCACGTGCAGTTCGGCCCACGGCGGCGGCGGCCAGCGGCCTGGAGGAGTGGAGCGGGCGCTCGCCCCGGCCCCGCAGCGCCGCCCCCTCGCCCGAGCACCCCGGCCTGCACCCCGAGGCGCCCCGGCCCCAAGCCCCCCTCGCCCGGTGCCCCCCCGGCTGGCAAGCCCCCCTCGCCCTGTGCCCCAGGTGGGTACTCGTGGGGGGGTTGGGGGAGACAAGTGGGGTGCTGGGGGACTCAGAGTGGGTGCTGTGGGGTGCTACAGGGTGCTGGGGGGGGGGTCAGGTGGCTGTTAAAGGGAGTTGAGGGCCGCATACTGGTTGTTATGGGGTGCTGGGGGGTGGGGGAGCCCCAAGCTGAGTGCTGGGGAGGGTTATGGGCCCTCAAACTGGGAGTTATGGGGTGCTGGGAGCCCCAGACTGGCTACTAGGGGGTAGGGGGGGCAAATGGGGGTAGGTGGGTGCTGGATGGGACAGGGGGCTGCTGGGGGCCTCAGGGCTGGCGTGCCTGGGACCCCCCCCTGCCACGTGCCTGCCCCTCAGGACCAGCAGCCAGCTGGGGGCAGGTGGGGGCCGGGCAACCCCCCCACTGGTGTCCCTGTACCCCGCGCTGGAGTGCCGTGCCATCATGCAGCAGATGTCCCCCACTGCCTTCGGTGAGCGGAGGGGGGGGCCGGGTGTGGGGCTGGGGGGGATCTGAGAGTGGAGGGGGGGGTCTCAGTTTGGGGGGGGGGGGTTGGAGATGTGGGGGGGGTCTGGGGGTGGGGGGCTTAGGGTTGGGGGGAGATTTAGGGTTGCCATTTTTGGGGTGTTGGGGGGCGTGTCTCAGCTTGGGGGGGGAGCCTTGGTTTTGGGGATGTTGTGTCATGGTTTTGGGGGGGGAACCTTGAGTTTTGGGGATTTGAGCTTGGCAGCGCTCTGGATTTGGGGGAAAAGATCTCTGCTGGGGGATCTGTCCCATTTTGCTGCAATCTGGGGGCGGGGGGGGGGGTATGATACAGTCTCTTAACTTTGGGAGGGAGTGTGAGAAGCTTCACTTGGGGGGGTAGCCAACTTCTAGCCCCCCCCAAAGTCAGGGCTCATTGCCGTCCCTTCTGGGGCGATGCCGGGGGGATCTGTGGGGTCATGTTACCCCCCCCCCCCCCCACTTAAACTCCACCTCTCCCCCAATTTTGCGGCCTCCCCAGGCCTCAACGACTGGGAGGACGACGAGATCCTGGCGTCGGTGCTGGCCGTCTCGCAGCAGGAGTACCTGGAGACCATGAAGACCTCCCGCCACAGAGACCCCGCTGCTGACAAGAGTTGATATTGAACCCCCGGACTGCGCCCCGGCCCCCCCCCCTGCCGCCCCCCCCCCCCGGCCCCCCCAGGGACCTCTAGGTGCATGGCGGCCCAGGCTGGGGGGGGGGGGGGGGGGGGGGCGTTTTATTTTGGGGAAACCCCCCCCTCCCGGCTTTACTAGGACGTCTCCTGGCCGGGGAGAGAAGGGGGACACAGCGCTGGACGCCGCGAGACAAACCTCGGCTATTTGGGGGGGGGGGGGTAAGAGAAGCCCCCCCCTTGCATAACTACAGCTGGAAGGACTGGGGGAAGAGGTGGGGGGGGGGAAGGGGGGGGGGCTCCTATTTTTTGTAGGGTCTCCCCTTTCTGTCCCAGTGGGATTTTGCTGTTTGGGGAGGAGGGAGGGGTCCCCCTCTCTGCCCCCCCCGCCCCTCCTGGAGCATCCTGCCCCCCCCCCCCCAGCACCCCAGGGTGGGGGAGGGTGCGAGGTGAGGCTGGGGGTGCTGCTCCCTGACACCGCCCCCCCCCAACACCCCCCTGCACCCCGTTATTAAACTGATGCCCGGCAGCCCCCCGGCCCTGTCTCTTCATGGGGAGAGGGGCTCATTGCCTCCCCCCCCACCTTCCCCAGGGCAGGCTGGGGGTGTCCCCACACCTTTTTTGGGGGCGGGCTGGCTTCTTCCAGAGCCATTTTGGGGGTCTTTCTGTCCCCCCCCCGGGGAGGGGGGGGGGGGATTAAAACCTCTTGGGGGGGGGTAAGAGAGCTTTGGGGGGGTAGAACAGCTTTGGGGGGGTAGAGCAGCTTTGGGGGTGCTGCCCTTTTGCCCTGGGGGCAGTTTTGGGGGTGTCCGGGGGGGTGGGCAAAGCCTTTTGGGGGGGGTAGGACCCCTTTGGGTAGCACCCACCACCATTTTTGAGGCCCCGGGACCGATTTTGGGGAGCTGCCCCCCCCCCCCCAAGAAGCGGGGGGGGGGGGGGGTTACCTCGCGGTTGCCATGGTTGCGCGGCGGGGAGTGATGACGCGCGGCGGCGGGAGCGGCGTCACTTCCGGGTGCGCGGAGTCTAGAGAGCGCAGGCGGCGGCACCGGGACCGGGCTGCGGTCTGGGACCGGGGGGGGCCCTCCGGGACCGGGGGGGGGGGGGGCTCTCCGGGACGCTCCGCCGGGTCCCCGCGGGCCTTAACGGCGGCTCCGACCGGCTGCCGGGTCCCGCCGTCGTTCCGTGACCCCCGAGCGTGTCCATAAACCTCCCGCTCTGCTCCCGTCGCCTGTTCCCGGGCCGTTCGCTGCCCCGCAGGCGGTCCCGCTTCGGCTCCGCGCTCACGGTGGCCCCTTGGTCCTCGGCCGTTCGTTTTGGGGCCAAAGGAAGGATTTCAGCGCTTCCAGCAGCCGCCGGGGCCGCAGCTGCTGGCGGGGGGGGGCGGGGTTAGTGAACGGTGGCTCTGCTCGCCCCGTCCAGGAGGCGATAGTACGGGGGTTTGGGGGGATACTGGGGCTCTCGGGGGTGCTGTCGCGATACGGAGGCTCTCGTGGGGGGGGTGTTGGGGGCTCGCTATGTCGCGACAAAGGGCTGCCGGGGGCTCCGGCTCACCTCGTGCGAGCGCTAGGGCCTGCGCGGGTCCCGTCACCATGGCGACGGGGTGAGCGGGGCAAGGGGCGGGGCCACGGCCCGAGCGCGGCTTCCTATTGGCCAGTCGCCGTCGGCTGCCGTTTCCCGCCCCTCCCCGCCCGTCGCGGTGGGGGGGGGGGGTGTGGAGCGCATGCGCAGAGGTGGCGCGCGCGGCATGGAGCTGCGCGGGGGGCTGGCGGCGGCGGCGGGCGCGAGGACCGGTGAGGGGAAAAGCCGTTTGTGGGGGGACAACGGCGGTGCCGGGGATGGGGGGGGGGTACTGTGAGGGGAAAACGGGTGGTCCCTGCCCGGAGGCCTACGGAGGGGTCCGGGGGAGGTCTGAGGGGAAAGGGGGGGCGTCCCGGGTGGGGTCGTGAGGGGACAGTGGGGGTCGTGAGGGGAAAGTGGGGGTCCTGGGGCTAGGGGGGTGTCCTGAGGGGGATCGTGAGGGAGAACTGGGTGCCTCGCGGCAGGGGGGTCCCGAGAGTGGGGGTTTAAGCATGTTTCTGAGGAGAAACAGGTGGTTCCCGGGGCGGGAAAGGTTTTTAGGTGTCCCGGGAGGTGGTCGTGAGGGAAAGTGGGGGTCCTGGGGGTAGGGGGCGTCCTGAGGGGGATCGTGAGGGAGAACTGGGTACCTCGCGGCGGGGAGGTCCCGAGAGTGGGATTTAAGGGTGTTCTGAGGAAAAACAGGTGGTTCCCGGGGCGGGAAAGGTTTTTAGGTGTCCCGGAGGGGGGTTGTGAGAGGAAAGTGGGGGGTCGTGAGGGAAAGTGGGGGTCCTGGGGCTTGGGGAGGGAGAACTGGGGGCCTCGCAGTGGGGGGGCCCCGAGAGCAGGGTTTAAGGGTGTTTCTGAGGAGAAACAGGTGGTTCCCAGAACGGGAAAGGTTTTTAGGTGTCCCGGGGGCGGGGATGAGGGGAAAGTGGGGGTGCCGGGATTGGAAGCAGAGTGCTGAGGGGATTTGTGAGGGAAAACTGGGGGTCTTGGGACTGGGGGGGGGCGGGGGTGGGGGGGTGTCCCGAGAAGGTTCGTGAGGAAAAAACGGGGGGACTGGTGACCGGGGAAGGACATGGAGTGTCTGGCGAAGGGGTTTAAGGTGTTTTGGGGTGATTTCTGAGGGCAAAGTGGGGGTCCCGGCACCAGGGGAGGGCGGGGGGCACCCCGGGAGGGGGTTTTGAGGGGTTCGGAGAGAATTTCTGGGAAGAAACAGGCTGTTTCTGGCTGGGGGTGTGAGGGGTTCCCAGGGGGGTTCGGAGGAGAACCGGGCAGTTCCTGGCCTGGGGAGGGGGTGGTTTTGACGGGAGAAGGTGGATCTGGGTGGGGGGGGAACACGGGGTCCCTGTGGGGTCTGCTGGGGGGAGCATGGGGGGTGCCTATGGTGCAGGGGGCCCCCATGACCACCTAACAACTCCCCAGATGCAGGCAAGAGGAGGAAAAAGCGCAAAAAGGACAAAAAACGGAAACCGCCCCCACGGTGAGGGAGGATACGAGGGGGGGACAGCGTGGTCGCGACCCCCCTAGAGCCCCCCCATGACCCTTAGAGAGTGGGGAGAACCAGCTGGGGGGGGGCAGAGCTTTTGGGGTGTCCCTGTTCCCCAGGCGGGACAAGCAGAGCCCCCTTTCTGGGGTGGTGGGGCCACATTCCTAGGGCCACCCCTCCCCCTGCCAGGGTTATTTTTACCCCCCTGGTACTTGGGGCCGTGAGGTCATTTCTATTTTGGGGGGGGTGATGTCCCAGCATGCCTCGTACCCCCCCACACTCTGGCTTGGGGGGCCTCCGGGACCTCCTGGAAGTCTCCTGGGACCATTCCCCCATCTCCTTTCCCCCTGTGGGACCACCCTGTGGGCCCCCCCAGCATGGGGGAGAGCCCCGAGGGGACCAGGTATGGGGGGGGGGGCAGACACCTGGCTCCCCTGGGACGGTGTGTGTGTGTGGGGGGGGGGCCAGATACCTGGGTTCCCAGCCTGGCTCTCCCCTTGCAGGAACCCCAGCCCCCCCAATGATGTGTTACCAGAGACCCCCCCTCCTCCGCCCCTGCTGTCGGAGGGGCTGCTGGGCTTTGACGAAGGGGAGCAGGAAGACCCCCGGGACTACTGCAAAGGTGGGGGTGCCCCGACACCTGGGTCCATGGTGGGGGGTGGGGAGCACCCAGACACCAGGGTGCCAGACTGCCCCCTCCCTCCGTGCCCCCCCCCCCCAGGTGGGTATTACCCCGTGCGGATTGGGGACCTCTTCAACGGGCGCTACCACGTGGTGCGCAAGCTGGGCTGGGGGCACTTCTCCACCGTCTGGCTCTGCTGGGACATCCGGTGAGTGCCCAGACCCCCGGGACCCCCACGCTGGAGGGGGGGGTGTCTTGGGGGGGGCTTCCCCGGACTCCTGCGTCCCCTCCGCAGGCGGGGAAGCGGTTCGTGGCGCTGAAGGTGGTGAAGAGCGCGCCCCAGTACACGGAGACGGCCTTGGACGAAATCAAGTTGCTGAAATGTGTGAGTGCGCCCCAGCCCCCCCCCAAACCGAAGACCCCCTGGGCCCCTCCAACCCCCTGTAACACCACCCCCCCCCCCCGTGCTCCCCCAGGTCCGCGACTCGGACCCCAGCGACCCCAAGCGGGAGAACATCGTACAGCTCATCGACGACTTCAGGATCTCGGGGGGTCAACGGCGTCCGTATCCTTCTGGGGACCCAAGTGTCCGGGGGCCCCCCTCTCCTCCCCAGGGTGGGTCCTGGGCTGGGGGGCCCTGCATCCCCTGCCCTGTGGGGGGGTCCCAGGCGTCCAGGCGCTCCTTGACCCCCCCCCCCCGAGACGTGTGCATGGTGCTGGAGGTGCTGGGCCACCAGCTCCTGCGCTGGATCATCAAGTCCAACTACCAGGGGCTGCCCCTGCCCTGCGTCAAGAGCATTGTGCGACAGGTGAGAGGGGGCCCCCGCGTCCACCCCACGTCCCCCCAGCTCCTTGGGGAGACCCCCTGTATCCCTGTGGGACCCCAAATGTCCTGCCTAGACCCCTCCAAATCCCCCCGCCACCACCCACATCCCCACGGGAACCTCAAGCATTCCCTCTAGAGCCCCCCAATGTCCCCTGTGGGTTCCCCCAGATTCTCATGGGGACCCCAAATGTCCCACCTAGGACCCCCTCATGTTCCCCTGCTGGGGTCGATGTGAGGGAGGGTTGCTGGCCCCCCCCCCTCCCCGAGTCTCAGGGAGCACCCCCTGATTTGGGGCTGCTCCCCTTGCGTCGGGGCGCAGGTGCTGGAGGGGCTGGACTACCTGCACACCAAGTGCAAGATCATCCACACGGACATCAAGCCCGAGAACGTGCTGCTGCGGGTGGGGGAACCCTTCGTGCGGCAGCTGGCGGCTGAGGCCGCGCGCTGGGCCCGGGGGGGGCGGCCCCCCCCAAAGCGCAGGTACCCCCGGGAGCTCTGGCACCGTGCCGGGGGGGGCCCAGACACGTGGGACCCCCGGTGTGGCCTCATCTGATCCCCCCCTCCCCCTTTTTTTTTTTTTTTTTCCTTCCCCAGTGAGCTCCGCGCCCCAGGACGTCCCCGTGAGTGTCTCAGGGAGGCAGCCCCTCCTCACGCGCCTCTTCGCACGCCTGCGTGACTTCGCGCGCCTCCTCGCACGCGTGCCTGCCCTCGCGCGCCTCTTCGCACGCCTGCGTGACTTCCCGCGCCTCCTCGCACGCGCCTGCGACCCCGCACGGCTCCTCCTGCGGGTGTGTGACCCCCGCGCAACTCCTCGCACCCCCTGCACGGCGCTTTGCACCCCCGCCCCTCGTGTGAGCGGGGGGGCCCCCCCCCGCGTGCGAGGCACCCCCTCGTGCGAACGGCCGCTCCCCCCCCCGCTGCACCGCGGCAGGAGCGGCTCTCTCGCGCCCAGCGGCGGCGGCGACAACGGCGGCAGCGGCGCCAGAGCCGCCTCCTGGCCCAGCGCCTGCAGGACCTGCAGCACCTGCGGGAGGACCGGGGGGTCCCCGGGGGTCCCCGATGAAGCTGGTCAGTGCTTGGGGGGGGGGGGGGGGGGGGGGTCCTGGGGACCCCCGGGGGGAGCTTGGGGTCTCCTGGGGCGTGGGGGAGAGGACAGTGGAGGTCCCCAGGGGAGGATTCAGCGTTGTCTGTGGTGGCTGTGAGGTGGTTTGGGGTCCCTGGGGGGGTTGGGAGTCCTGGGGGGGGGGGAGCAGGAGCCGTAGAGAATGATTTTGGGGGTCTCTGGGGGTGGTTTTAGGCCCTTCGGCAGGTGGGTTTGGGGCTCGGGGGGCTGGTTTTGGGGGGTTCCACGAGGGCTGGGTGGGTCGGCCCCCCCGAGGCTGCTGTAGGGGGTCCTGGGGGGGGGGGGGCTGGAGGGAAACCTGGGAGCTTTGGGGGGTGGGGGGGGAGTTGGGGTGTTGACATGGGGATTTCTCCCCTTCCTTTTGGGGGCTCCCAGGATTTGGGGGGGGCTCTCAGGGTCTTCTCCCTCCTGCAGAGGCACCCCCCCTGGATGAAGGGGGAAGCCCCCCCCAGCGGCGCCTCTTCCTCGGGGGTGCACACCCTGCAGGCCGGCGGCTCAAGCGACGGGCTCTCAGGGGGCTCCTCCATCTCGGGGGGGGGCCCCCCCCCAGCGCCCCCCCCAGCGCCCCCCCAGCCCCAGCTCTGCCTCTGACTCCCTCCTCACCCCCACCTCCAGCTCCCTCATCTCGGGGGGCTCAGGGGGGCCCCCCGCCCCCCTCGGTCAGCGGGGGGGGGCCCCAGGGGGATATTGGGGGGCAGCTGGGATTGGGGGGCAAGTGGGGTTGGAGGGGGGGGGAAGTTGGGGGGCAATTGGAGGTCCTGAGGGGCAGAGGGGGGCAAGTGGAGGTGGGAGGGTGGAGTTGGGGGGCAGTTGGGGTTGCAGGGGGGAGGTTGGGGGGGGCAATTGGGGTGGATGGGGGATATTGGGGGTCCGGGGGGGGTGGTGTTGGAAGGCAATGGGGGCTGGGGGAGGACTTGGGGGGCTACCGGGTGTGCTGGGTGGTGTTGGGGGGCAATGGGAGGGTGCTGAGGTGGTCTTGGGGGGGTAACGGTGGGTCTTGGGGGGCAGGTGGGGATTCTCGTGGGGGGCGGGGGGGTATTGGGGTGCCCCCCGCTGACATCCCCGCCGCCACCACACAGGTGAGGGGGTGCTGGGGGGGCACGAGAACCCCCTGGACCCCCGCTGCGCACCCCGGCTGCGTGTCAAGATTGCCGACCTGGGCAACGGCTGCTGGGTGGTGAGCGGGGGACCTTGGTTTTGGGGTGTCCCGCAGCGGTTTTGGGACAGATGGGGGTTGGGGGCAGTGGGGGGGGGGGGTCGTCGTGGTGTGTCCCCATCCCCCCCCCCGCCCAGGCAGGGCGTGACACGCCGCCCCCTCCCCGCGCAGCACCGGCACTTCACGGAGGACATCCAGACGCGGCAGTACCGGGCCCTGGAGGTGCTGTTGGGGGCGGGTTACGGACCCCCCGCCGACATCTGGAGCACCGCCTGCATGGTGAGGGGTCCCTCCCTGCGGCCTGCCCCACGGCGCGCCCCACGGCACGCCCCACGGCGCGCCCCACGGCCCCTCACTGCCCCGCTCTGCCGCCAGGCCTTCGAGCTGGCGACGGGCGATTACCTCTTCGAGCCCCACTCGGGGGAGGACTACAGCCGGGACGAGGGTAGGCGGGGCCTCGGGGCGGGGCCTCGGGTGGAGCAGGGTGGGTGGAGAAGGGGGAGGAGGGGGTGGGGCCGGGGAGGGGCGTGGCCTGACATGCTCCACCCCCCTAGACCACATCGCCCATGTGATCGAGCTGCTGGGGGAGATCCCGCGGCACGTGGCGCTGGGGGGACGCTACTCCCGGGAGTTCTTCAACCGCCGCGGTGAGGGGCGGGGCTAAAGGGGGTGGGGCGCTGCGGGCGGGGCAAGGTTGGGAGGAATAAAAGGTGGGGGTGGGGCTACGCAAATGGCGGCAGAGCACACCATACCCGTAGGGGCGTGCCCACTGGGCAGAGGGAGCATGGCAGGCTCATGGGGGGGGGTGGGACCTCCCAGGATGGTCACGCCCAACCCCGCCCCGCAGGGGAGCTGCGTCACATCCGCCACCTGCGGCCCTGGGGGCTGCGGGCGGTGCTACAGGAGAAGTACGAGTGGCCCCGGGGGGCGGCCGCCGCCTTCGCTCGCTTCCTGCGGCCCATGCTGGCTTTCGAGCCCGACCGCCGCGCCACCGCCGCCCAGTGCCTGTGCCACCCCTGGCTCTGCCCCTAGCCCCGCCCTGCAAGTGTGAGTGTGAATAAAAGGCGTGGCACAGCCGGGAGGTGGGGTCCTCTGGGGGAGGGGTTTATTGGGGGAGCGGCAGCGGGTTGTCCCGCCCCTCCCCCCCTTAGGGGGGACCCCAGCGTCCGGCTGCCCTAGGCGCGGGGGAGGTGCGAGATGATGCTCTGGATGGCCCCCGAGGTCGTGCCCTGTCCCCCGATGTCGGGCGTGTGCGTCTGGGGGGTGGAGTCTGCCGTCAGGGTGGGGCTTGTTCTGACACCACCCACCGGGGGGGCAATGGACTCAGGCCCTTTGAAAGGGGTAGGGGGCGGGTCTTACCCGGGGATCATCCAATGAGGCAAGGACGGCCTGGCGGATGGTGGAGGCGTGGTTGTGCAGCCTAGGGGAGGGACAGCCAGACACCACACCCACATCAGCAAGCCACACCCACACAGTATGACCTGCCCCTTGAAACTCCATCCCTGTTGTGACACCCCGCCCCCCTGCCCAGCCCCTCCCCAGGGGCTCCCTCCAGGGGCAACCCTGCCCTCTGGGCTGTAAGCCCCACCCCTTGGTTGTAGCCCCACCCACTCAGCCCCTCCCTAGGGCTGCCACTCCCCCCTGCAGGCCAGGCCCCGCCCCACCGGAGGTGGTCCAGCATCATGCAGGCAGCGAGCAGGGTGGCCGTGGGGTTGGCGATGTTGCGGTTGGCGATGCTCTTCCCCGTGTTACGTGTGGCCTGTGGGGGGGGGGGGCAGGGGGGTCACTGGGGGCACCCCAGCATTCCGGGAGACCCCCCCATAGCGCTCCCAATTCCCCCTCCAGTCCTCCCAACCTCCCCAGCCCCCCCTCCCATTCCTTCCCACTGCTCCCAGTAACCCCCGTGGCCCCCCCAGTCCCCCCACCAGGACCCTCGCCCCACCCTGCAACAGCTCTCTGGTGGCTGTAACCAGGGCCCCCCCAACGCCCCCCCCCCAACCCCAGACCCACGGTCTCGAAGACGGCGTAGTCGTGGCCGTAGTTGGCGCCGGGAACGAGGCCGGGGCCCCCCACCAGCCCGGCGCAGACGTTGTTGATGATGTTCCCGTAGAGGTTGGGCATCACCATCACGTCGAACTGCTGCGGGCGCGACACCAGCTGGGGACAGGGAGGGGTTACTGGAGTTACCGGGATTACCGGGAGTGCTGGGGGCGGGGGCGGCCGCCGCCCACCTGCATGGTGGTGTTGTCCACGATCATGCTGCGGAAGCTGATCTCGGGGTACTCGGCGGCCACCTCCTGGCAGCACTGCAGGAACAGGCCGTCCCCCAGCTTCCTGCGGGGACAGGCACGGGGTCAGCGGGCGCCCCCCCCTCCCCGCAGGGGCCCCCCCCTCCCCCCCCGCCCAACGCACATGATGTTGGCCTTGTGGACGGCGGGTGACGGAGCGGCGGGGCGGCGGCGCGGGCCAGGCGGAAGGCGTAGTGGGCGATGCGGCGCGAGCGCCCGGCCGTGATGATCTTCAGGCTCTCCACCACCCCCGCCACGCTCTGGGGACAGCGGGGGGGGGGGCACCGTCAGGGACCCGGGGGCGGGGCCAGGCTGGGGAGGGGCGGGGCTACAGGCGTAGGGAACAGCTAGGCTGGGGGTGGGGCCTGGCCCGCAAGGGGCGGGGGCCGCCCAGAGAGGTACAGCTAGCCACTGGGGAGTGCCGGCATGGAGGGGGGTGTGGTTATGATGGAGGGGGTGGTGTGCCATGACCGAGGGGGTGTGGTCATTTCCCAGGGGCGTTGCCCTGCCACCTTTGGCCCACACCCGGCTGGGGGCGTGGCCAGGGCTGTGTGTACCCAAGGCAAGGCACTGAGCAGCCCCTGTGGGGGGGTGTGGCCCTGCACGGGCGTGGCCTCGGGGGGGGCGTGGCTCACCTCGTGCTCCAGGCTGCTGTACTCGCCCTCGGTGTTCTCCCGCACGATGAGGATGTCGATGTCGCGGTGCCGCGTCTCCACCCCCGGCAGGCTCTGGCAGTGGATCACGTTGGCGTACAGGTCCAGGTTGGTCCTGCCCCGCCCCGACACGTAGGTCAGGCTCTGCCGCTCGGCCACGCCCCCTCCCACAGCTCCCCGCTAACCCCAACGGTTCCCAGTCCCGTCCCCCCGTTCCCCATCTCACCGGATGAGGTTGTTACGGGACTTGTGGCTGGGTGGGAGGTTGTGGTTGGTCTCGATGTTCCCTGGGGAGGGGACGGAGACAGGGTCAGGGCGTCCCCGTGCTGCCGGGGGGGGGGGGCGGTCCCCAAGGCCCCGCACTCACCCTTGAGGGCGACGCCATTGCGGCGGATGGCCATGATGGCGTTGTGCACGTCGTCCTCGGGCGCCTCGGCGCTGACCCGCACCTCCTCGAAGTCCACGGGCACGCAGGCATGCCTGGGAGCGGGGAACGGCCCGGACGCCTGGGTCGCGCGGACAGCCCGGAGGCCTGGGTCCTTGGCTGGGGGCAGGGAGGGGGGCACCCACCTGAAGACCTCTTTGACATGCAGCATCAGTTCGGGGCCGATGCCATCGCCGGGGATCAGCGTCACGGTGTGTGGCGGGCCCCCCATACTTGGCGGGGGGTGGCTGTGGGGGTACGGGGGGGGGGGGGGATGAGGACCCAGGCATCTGGGCCCCCCCTGTCCCCCTCCTCCTTGCCCCCCCCACCTCCCTCATCCCCTGCCTGGGGAACCCAGGCATCCAGGTGGCGTCCATGCAGACCCATGCATGCTCCCCCCGCCCCCATGCTTTTGGGGTCCCCCCCCACCCCGGGTTCCCACCCCCCCCTAGTCTGGCCATACTCACGATGCTGGGCTGCTGCAGGGGGCGGGCGGCCATGGCGCGGGGGAGAAACGGGGGCAGTTAGTCGTGGTGCCGGCAAACGGGGAGGAGGTGGAGAGGGAAGGGAGCCCCCCCCGGGCAATGCCGGGGCCTGCCAAACCCCACCCCTGGCATCCACACAGCAAGAACAACATGCTCCAGCCCCCTACGGGCCCCAGGCACCCCAGCAGGAGGACGCTGGGAGCCCTCTAAGTACCCCCCCCCACACACACCCCCCAAAGTGGGGGGCTCGCAGCCCCTGCCGTGCCCCAGCCTCAACAGAGAGGCCAACGGGGGGGGCCCCCCCAAACCTCCCCCTGTCCCTGAGAGAGGGCAGGGTGGGTTTGGGGACCCCCTGCCCCAGCACAGGGGGCACCCCATGGTCCCTGTGACCCCCCCTCCCTGTCCTGTCCCCCCCTCTGCCCCGAGTGTTAGAGGGCCCTGGGGTACTGAGGGGGGGGGGGGGGGGGAGACCCCCCCCCAGACAGGGCACTTACAGGTGGGAGGTGGCGCCGCTCTGCATCGTGAGAAATCCACGCCTGGGGGGGGGGGGACGGACAGGGAGGGGAAGGGAGAGGTCACAGCTCAGGTAACTGGGTCTGGCTGAGCTGGGGGATCCCAGGGCTCACCCAGACGGCTGCAAGTGTCCGGACGCCCGGGTCCTTCGGGGGGGGGGCACCTGGACACCTACCCCCCCCCTCCACTTTCGGCCAACCGCAGAGGATTCTGGGATTGAGCACCGAACACCTCCCCCCCCCCCCGCTTTGTCACCCTCCCCAAGCGGTTCAGGCATACGGACCAACCCCCCCTAGAAATATCAACCAATCAGCGAGGAAAGCGCTGCCCCCGCCCGCCCACTCTCTCGGCGCACAGCCAATCAGCAATGGCGGGCTCGGGCGGCTCCACGGCGAGAGCCAACCAGAACCCGAGCCGCCTCACGGCTAGTCCCGCCCCGCCGCGCCGCCGCCTCCAATCAGTTCTCCGTAGTCCGCCCGCGCACCGCCCGCCCGCCCGCGAGCTGGCCAATCAGAGCGCAGCACTTCGCCACCACAGCGGGGCCCGCCGCCCAGCTCCCGAGGGGCGAGGCGGGGGGGAGGTAAGAACCGTCCCGCCGCCCCGGCACTCACCGGGCGCGGCCCCAGCACTGCCGGTACCCAGAGCCGCCGCGCCGCTGCCAACGCCGCCGCCATTGCTGTTCTCCGCGATGGCCGCCGCACCGCTCTCGCGAGATGTCCGCTCCGCCCAGGGACGGGGCTTGGCTGAAGCGCCGGATCTCGCGAGACCTCCCGCCTAGCCCACCCGCCCCGTGCTTTCCCTCACGCCGCCGGCAGAGCCACAGAAGTCGCGGCGGCCATTTTGTGCCTGGGAGGCGAGGCGTGGCGGCGCATGCGCAGGGCGGCCCCGCGCGCGCTCCCTCAGAGGGGCGCGGGAGAGGCGGTGCCGCCCGCCATTTTGTCCCGGGCCGGCGGGCGGAGCCCTTTCCCGCAGCCGCTCTTCATCCCCGTTTTGGGGCGAAAAAAAAATGCTAAAAACCGGCGGCGAGAGCCCGGACCGCCGCTCCACAGCGGTTACCGTGGAAACGCCGAGGCGAAGGGGGTCGCGGCTGGCGCGCTGCGCATGCGCCGGGGCGCAGCCGCGCCTTACCTGGCACCGCCTCCCGCGCCACATAAGTCGCGGCGGCCATTTTGTCCGGCCGGCGGCGGCGCTGCGCAGGTGCGCCGCTTGGCCCCGCCCCTCCCGCGGCGACAGCGCTGGCGGCTGGGCCACGTCGCGCGCGGGGCAGGCGCCCGCGAAGGGAAAAAGCGCGCTTTCCATTGGCCGCAGGCCGCGCGGCGGCCGCCTCCGGGGGCTGATTGGACTCGCGGCGGCGGCGGGCGGTGCTGATTGGCCGCCGGGCGAGGGTCTGTGGCGGGAGGGGCGGTGCGGCCGGCAGTTATGGCGGTGCTGGCGGTCCTGGCGGGGCTGCTGGCGGTGGCGCTCGGCGCCGCAGGTACGGGGGGGGCCCCGGCGGGAGCTACGGGGCGGGCGGGGGGTCCCGGGGGCACCCTCGTCCCGTGGGGGTGGAGGGTCCCGGGACACCCGGGGCCGGGGGGCTCCGTGGGTGAGGGGGGGGTCCCGGGACACTGGGGTCCTGTGAGCGTTGGGGGGGGGGGGGTCGGGTCCCGGCGCGCCCCGGTTCTCACGGCCGCCGGCAGGTGAGCCGTGCCCCGAGCCCACCATCGTGCCCTCGTACTACACCACCTCGGACGCCGTCATCTCCTCCGAGAGCGTCTTCGTGGTGGAGATCTCGCTGGCCTGCAAGAACGGCGCCCAGGTGAGTCCCTGCGGGGGGGTGGGGGTCTGCCGGGGTCCCCCCAGCGTCTCACCACCGCCCTTTCCCCGCAGAACGTGGCTCTCTACGCCGATGTCAACGGGAAGCAGTTCCCTGTCACCCGGGGGCAGGACGTGGGGCGCTACCAGGTGAGCCCGGGGTCCCCAGGGAGGGTTCACGGGGGGGGGGGGAGGTTTGGGGGTTCAGCGCTCTCAACCCCCCCCCCCCCCCAGGTCTCTTGGAGCCTGGAGCACCGCAGCGCCCAGTCGGGCACCTACGAGGTGAAGTTCTTCGACGAGGAGTCGTACAGCGCCCTGCGCAAGGTGAGGACCCCTCCCCGAGGCTGGGGTCCCTCGGGGGGGGTGACCTGGGGTGCCCCCAGCCCAGCTCTGAACCCTCTTTTTCTCTCCCCACTCCCGCACCCCCAGGCCCAGCGCAATAACGAGGACGTCTCCCGTATCCGGCCCCTCTTCACAGTCAACGTGGACCATCGGGTGAGTTGGGGGGGGTCCCTGTGGGTCTGGGGGCGTCCTTGGTGTGGCTTTGTCTAAGCACGGGCGTGGGTGGGGGTGCACATAGGGCTTTGGGCTGAAACTGGGGCAATTTGGGTGTGTTGGACGGTCCTTAGATGACCTGAGGGCGTTGCTGGAGCTGCTTCTCCTCTTGGAGAAGGGGTGTGGGGGTCCTGGGTGGGGGTGCTTGGGGGGCCGGGTGTTTTGGGGTGTCCCAGGGTTTTGGAGGGCGTATGCTGGGATTTTTGGGTGAATCCTGAGGATGGGTGTGGAGTTCCCAGAGCCCTGTAGGGTTTAGGTGTGTGCCAGTTGGGGGTTTTGGGGGGCATGGGGGGTGTTCTGGGGGGCAGCAGTGACCCCCTCATCGTTTCGGCAGGGCGCCTGGAACGGTCCCTGGGTGTCAACGGAGGTGGTGGCGGCCGCCATCGGCCTCATCGTCTACTACCTGGCCTTCAGCACCAAGAGCAGCATCCAGGCGTAGGGCCCCCCCCCCCCCCAAAAAAATGGCCCCCCAAAACACGGCCCCCTCGAGGGCATCCACAGGTCCTGGTGGGAAGTGGGGGACCTCTAAAATTGCCCCCCCCCCCAATAAAGATGCTGCGGGGTGCCCCTTAAAAGTGGGGGTGCTGTGGGGCACAGCTGAAGGACCTCCCCAAATGGGAATGGCTGGCTGGGGCTGGGCCCCAAAAATGGGGGAGCTCCCCCCTGAGTTGGGGGTGTCCTCGGCATGGGGGACCCCCCACATGGGGGGGGGTCTTGAGGGTCCCACCCACAATTCCTGCCTGGGGGATCCCTAAATGCCTCCCCCCATGGCTGTACCCCAATAAAGGTCTCCCCCCCCCCCATCTCCCAGTGTCTGTTTCGGGGGTGCCCCCCCCTCACGGTGGGGACCCAAGTGTGCTGGCTGCTCCCTACTGGTTGATGACATCACACCCACTGCCAGAGAGCGGTGATGTCATCAGCGACAAAGTGGTCTGACCTCATGGAGGGGGGTGGGCAGCTTGGGGGGGTTCCCGAGTCCATTTGGGGGGGGGGGGGGGCTGCCCGGCTGTCTGGGCCCCCTGTGAGGGGGGGGGGAAGGGGAGCCCTGCCTGATGCCTGGGTCCTTTTGGGGGGGGGGGGATGGACACGGGGGAGGGGGGGTGTTTCCCATCATGCCCTGGGTGGCTGCCAGGGTCTGACTGCCGGGAAAGGGTTGTCATTACCCAGGGAGGGGATCGGGGGGGGGGGGGGCGCTCCCCTCCCCCCCTCACAGGCGTCCGGGGGGGGCTCCCCTCCCCCCTCACAGAGCACCCAGGCGCCTGGGGGGGCTCAACCCCACCTTACTGCCCCCCCCTCGGGGTCTGGACCCCCCCACATACACACACACCCCCCCCCCCCCCCTCCGGGGGGGATCCGGGTGCCCCCACCCCACCCATAACTCAGGGTGTGGCTAGGGGGCGTGTCCGATCGCCGGCGGGGCGGGGCCGGGAGGGGCGGTGGGCGGGGGCACCCGGCGGTGGGCGGGGCCTGCGGGCGGATTATGTCAGCCCCGCGGCAGCCGCAGCCCCGAGCTGGGAGCGGCGAGAGCAGGTAGGGCCGGGGCTGGGGGGGGGTTCCCCGGGGCGGGGTTGGGGGGACCGGGGCTGAGGGGAAGGACTGTCGGGCGGGGAGGTTTGTGGGGCAGGTGGTGCCGAGGGGAAGGTGCGTCTGCGGGGGTCCCGTGGGGCTGAGGGGCTGTGGCTCCGTGGGGTGGGAAGCGCGGAGGGGTCGGGGTTGAGGTAAAGGTGGATCTGAAGGGTCTTTATGGGGCTGGGCTGAGGTAAAGATGGCTCTATAGGGTGTGCGTGGGGCTGGGCTGAGGTAAAGATGGCTCTATAGGGTGTGCGTGGGGCTGGGCTGAGGTAAAGATGGCTCTATAGGGTGTGCGTGGGGCTGGGCTGAGGTAAAGATGGCTCTATAGGGTGTGCGTGGGGCTGGGCTGAGGTAACGGTGGCTCCATAGGGTGCCTATGAGGTTGGGCTGAGGTAAAGGTAGCTCTGTAGAGTCTTTATGGGGCCGGGACTGAGGTAAGCGTGGTTCTGTAGAGCGTCTGTGGGGCCGGGGCTGAGGTAAAAGTAGCCCTATAGAGGTGCTATAGGGCCAGAGTGAGGTAAAGGTGATTCTATAGTGTATTTATATGGGGCTGGGCTGAGGTAAAAACGTCTCTGTGGGGCCGGGGCTCAGTGGGGAGGGGGCTCTGGAGGTCCTCCCAGAGGCGGGAAGCGCTGAGGGGCTGTGGCTCCATGGGGAGGGAAGCGCGGAGGGGCCGGGGCTGAGGTAAAGGGGGCTCCATAGGGCGTCTATGGGGTTGGGCTGAGGTAAAGGGGGCTCTATGGGGCTCCTATGGGGCTGGGCTGAGGTAAAGGGGGCTCTATGGGGCGTCTATGGGGCTGGGCTGAAGTAAAGGGGGCTCTATGGGGCGTCTATGGGGCTGGGCTGAGGTAAAGGGGGCTCTATAGGGTGTCTATGGGGCTGGGCTGAGGTAAAGGGGGCTCTATGGGGCGTCTATGGGGCTGGGCTGAGGTAAAGGGGGCTCTGTGGGGCTCCTATGGGGCTGGGCTGAGGTAAAGGGGGCTCTATGGGGCTGGGCTGAGGTAAAGGGGGATCTATAGGGTGTCTGTGGGGTTGGGCTGAGGTAAAGGGGGTTTTATAGGGTCTCCATGGGGCTGGGCTGAGGCAGTGGGGTGTCAGTGGGGCTGGGGCTCTATGGGAGGGAGCTCTGTGGGACTGGGCTGAGGTAAAAGGGGGTCCTGTGGGGGCTCTGAGGGGCCGGGGCTGTGTGGGGAGGGGGTTTAGGGGGTCTCGATGGGGCTGAAGCCAAGCGGAGAGGGGGGGTTAGGGCGTCTCCGTGGGGCCAGTTGCCTCTGGGTGGGGGTCCCTGCTGTCCGCTGTGGGGCTCTATGGGACCAGGAGGGTCTCCACGGGGGCTCTATGGGGCTTGGGAGCTCCCTTGGGGGCTCTATAGGGTCTCTGTGGGGCTGGGGGGGGGCTCTATAGGGTCTCCATAGGGTGCCTATGGGGACCGGGACCGCTGGGAAGGGCTCTGTGGGGTCTCCATAGGGTCCCTAAGAGGCCGGGGAGCTCTGGGGGGGCTCTGGGGGGGTCTCCATAGGATCCCGGCCCCTGTCCAACAGATGGGTGGGGCCGGCGGGGGGGGGTGGAGGCGACGGGGGGGGGGGTGTGGGCCCGCGTGTGGTACACGCGTGTGCGGGGTGGGGGGGATACCCACGACGTAACCGGCCCCGACAGCTGCCCCCGGCCCTGTCAACCCACGGCTGCCCCCCGCCGCCGTGACGACCCCTGAGTCCAGTGGGGCTGGGGGGGGGACGACGGCGTGTGTGCCGGGACGCCTGGGTGTCCATCCGTGTCCCCCCCCCCGCCCCGTGCCGGTCATTTCCCTACAGGTGCCACGGTCTCGCCCCTCCCCCCACCTGCAGCACCCGGACGCCTGGGTCCATCGGGGGGGGTGGGGGGGGGGCAGGGAGGGGTCCGGACGCCTGGGTCCCCTTCTGTGGGTGTGGGCAGCCTGGATCCCCGCGGGGGGGGGGGGGGTAGTTGCCCGGTTCCTCCCACCGCCCCCCCCCCCCCAAGGAATGCGGGGTCAACAAGGGGACCCTTGTTCCCGCCGGGGGCCGCCCCCGCTTCCGCCCCGGGGCCCTCCCGGGGGGGGGGCGTGGGGAGAAAAGGGGGGGGGGGGGGAGCTGGACGCCGGGTCCCTCCCACGGGAGGGAGCTGTCCCCGCACGCGTGGGTCCTCTGTCCAGGGTGCTGATGGGGGGGGGATCGCTGGGACGCCTGGGTCCCGAGCCAAGGTGACAGGTTCCCTCATTAGCCGTTGCCACGGTAACGGGCGCATCCGTGGGGGGGGGCGGGGGAGGGGAGGCGGTGGCCGCCACACAATGGAGCTGGGGAGGGGTGGGGGGGGGGGTCCCGGGTGCCTGGGTTCCCCCCGGGGGGGGGGGGGGGCTGACGCCGCTCCCCCGAGGCTGGGGTCCCCCGGGTCACCTCGTCGTGTCGTGTGTCCCCCCCCCCCCCAGGCCCCCGCTGCCGCCGGCCCCGGCCATGGCGCTGCCCCGGGGGCTCGGCCTCCTCTTGCTGCTGGCGCTGGGGGGGCCCGGCGTCTCCATCATCATCCCCCCGGAGTGTGAGTGAGGCGTGGGGGGCCGTGCACCGGGGGCGGGGCTTGCACGCTTGCACGAGGGCCGCTTGCACGAGGGCCGCCTGCGCCTTTGCACGAGGACCCCTCGCACGCTCGCCCCCCTCGCGCGAAGGACCCTTCGCACGCTCGCCCCCCCCTCCGCATGAGCATTTCTTGCACGCTCACCCCCTCTCACGCGAGGACCCCTTGCACGTTCGCCTCCCCCGCCTCGCACGGGCCCGCTCACGAGGGCCCCGTGGCCCCGCACGCTCGGGGGGAGCCCCCCGCTCACTGCTGTGTCTCTCCCCCTTCTGCTCCCGGGGACGGTGCAGACGGTCTGCACGAGCGTGAGTCTGGGGGGGTCCTGGGTGGTTCTGGTGCCCCGGGGGGGGGTGTCCTTGGGGGGCCTCTGGGTGGCTTCTGGGGACCCTGGAGTCTCTGTGGGGCCTGGGGAGGGTCCCTATGGGGTCCCTGAGGTGCCTATTGGGGTCCCTTAGGGGTGCCAGGGTGGTCTCTTGGGGGTCCGGGGTCCCCAAGTGTCTTTGGGGGCTCCTGGGGGCCCTCACAGGGTCTCTGTGGGTCTGGGGAAGGGTCTTGGGGGGGGGGGTCCTGAGGGCCCTATGGGATCCCTGGTGGTCCTGGGGGAGTCTTGGGGGTGCCTGGGCTGTCCCCGGGGGTCCCACCCACTGACACCCCCCCCCCCCCCCCAGTCCTGCAGCCCCCCGAACTGACGGAGCAGCCCCCGGAGCAGCTCGTCGTCTTCCCCAGCGATGATGTCGTCCTCAAGTGCACTGCCACCGGCAACCCCCCCATCCAGTGAGTGTGTCCCCCCCCCGTCTCCCCGTGCCCCCGTGTCCCCCCCGTCCCCCCGCAGTGACGGTGACGCCCCTGCCCGCAGGTACCGTTGGACGCGGGAGGACCAGCCCTTCGTCCCCGAGGAGCACCCAGGGGTGACGGTGGCCCCCGGCACGGGGACGCTGGTCATCAACGCCAGCCTGGCCGGCCGTCTGCAGGGCCGGTACCGCTGCTTCGCCGCCAACACCCTGGGCACCGCCCTCTCCCTGGAGGCCCGCGTCATCGCCGAGAGTGAGACGGGGACCCCAGAACCCCCAGGCACCCCAAGACCCCCCGGCATCCCCCTGGGCAGCCTCCCCCCTCTCGTGGGCCCCTCCGAATCCCCCCCTGGGTGGCCCAAAAGCTGCCCTGGGGTCCCCTGAATTCCCCCAAAAGCTGCCCTGGCATCCCCTAAATCCCCCTGGGGTGCCCCAGAGCCCCCTAAGGGTCCCTTAAGTCCCCTCAGAGCCCAATGGGGGCCCCCTAAAATCCCCCTGGGAGCCCCCAGATCCCACAGGGTCCCCCTAGATTCCCCCCCCCACCCCAATTTCCTTGCCACACCACCTCACTCAAGGCCCAGACGCTGGAGTCCCTGGCTAGTTTGGGTGGGGCAGGAAGAACCCCCCTGGACGTGGGTGTTCCTGGCTGGTTTGGGGGGGGGGGGGAAGCCCCCCAGACACGGGGGTCCCAGGCTGGTTTAGGAGGGCAGGGGGAACCCCCTGGACACGGGGGTCCCTGGCTGGCTTGGGGGTCCCCCCAGCTGCCCGTGCCCCCCAGCTGTTGTGGTCCCCAGACACGCCGCAGTGGCCCAAGGAGAAGGTGATGCCGGTGGAGGTGGAGGAGGGGGATCCCGTGGTGCTGCCCTGCGACCCCCCCAAGAGCGCCGTGCCCCCCAAGATCTACTGGCTCAACAGCCGTGAGCAACCGAGGCGGGGCTGGGGGGGGGGGGCTAATTCTGCACCCCTTGTATGCGGCTCCCCCTGCAGCCCCTTATCCTCCCACCCCCCTGCACCCCCATACTGCCCCTGCACCCCCATAATCCCCTCTGCACCCCCTTACCCCTGTAATCCCCCCTGCACCCCCATAATCCCCTCTGCACCCCCTTACCCCCCGTAATTCCCCCCTGCACCCCCATAATCCCCTCTGCACCCTGTTGCAACCCTGGCATGCCCCTACACCCCATTGCAGCCCCTCAACACCACGGGACCACCTCGATACCCCCCTGCACCCCGTTGCACCCCCGGCACCCCCCAATCACCCTGCACCCCCTCAACCTCATGGGAGCCCCCTGCAGCCCCATAACCCCCCCTGACACCCCTTAGCACCTGGGATCCCCCTGATTCCCCCCGCACCCCATTGCACCCCCCAACCCCATTGTGCCCCACAGCACCCCCGGTGTCCTGATACCCCTCGTCCCCCCCCCCAACAGTCCCCCGGGTCCCCTTGCCCCTCACTGCGCCCAGTCGCCCTCCCAACACCCCATTGCACCCCACATCCCCCTCCCAAGCGCACTGCTCCCCCCGTTTCCCACTCCCTGTGCCCCCCCGCGGGCGGGGCAGGGGCCTGGGAGCGGAGGAGACCCCCCCCCGACTGCCCCGTGTCCCCCCTCCAGGCATCGTGCACATCGCGCAGGACGCGCGGGTGAGCATGGGGCAGGATGGGTTCCTCTACTTCGCCAACGCGCTGGTGGGCGACAGCCACCCCGACTACATCTGCCATGCCCACTACCTGGGGCCCCGCACCATCATCCAGAAGGAGCCCCTCGACCTCCGCGTGGCCCCCAGTGCGTTTGGGGGCCGGGACCCCCCAGAGTTGCCCCCGGAGCCTCCCCAGCACCCAGCTCCCCCGGGGACCCTCTAACCCCCTGAAGTCACTTCTATGGGAGCCCCTCGCATCACTTTTATGGGACCCTTTCCAGGGGACCCCACCTTAAAGTCCCCCCCGATACTCTCCTACGGCCCTCCAGCACCCATAGAACTGCTCCGTCCAGCCGAAGCCCCCCCTCAACCCATAGGGGCCCCCCCAGAGAGGACCTCACTTTGGGATCTCCCTCCATCGAGCCCACAGAGCTGCCCCACCTTGAGGTCCCCCCTCAAAAAGCCCCCTGGAGACCCCCAGTCCTTGGAAGGATGGTCTGGGGGGGGGTCTCTTGGTGTATAGGGGAGTCACTGGGAGTATGGGGGGTTCTGGGTGGGGTCTGCCGGCATATGGGTCATCCCTGGGGCTCTGGGGGGGGGGTCTCTTGGGGTTTGGGGGGGTCCTTGGGAGTATGGCAGGGGCTCAGGGGGAGTCCCTTGGTGAATGAAGGGGGTCCTCAGGAATATGGGGAGGGATCTTGGGGCTCATGAGGAACGTTGTTGGATTATGGGGGATTCCTGGGGCTTGGGGGGGTCCCTTGGAGTCCCTCAGGAGTAGGGGGGGCCCTGGCGTTCTGAGGGGGGGCTCTGGGGGTGCCCCCCGCCCCTGCTAACCCCCTTCCCCCTCCCCGCAGGTAACTCGGTGCAGTCTCGCCGTCCTCGGCTCGTGGTGCCCCAGGACCCGCAGCCCCCCCACGTCGCCCTGCGGGGGGGCACCCTGGTCCTCGAGTGCATTGCTGAGGGGCTGTGAGTCCGGGGAGGGGGGGGCCTGGGGAGGAGCTGGGGGTGCCGGGGAGGTCCTGGGGGGTCCCTGGGGTGCTGAGGGAGGGCCGGGGGGGGATGCTGGGGCTGGCGTGGGGCCGCGAAGGGGGGGGTCCCGGCCCCCCCCTCACCCACACTGACGCGGACCCCCAGCCCCACGCCGGCGGTGCGGTGGCAGCGGCTGAACGGGCCCCTGCCGCGGGGCCGAGCCTCGCTGGAGAACTTCAACAAGACGCTGCGGCTGCGGGCGGTGGAGGAGGCGGACGACGGCGAGTACGAGTGCGTGGCCGAGAACAGCCAGGGCCAGGCGCGACGCAGCCACCTCGTCACCGTCGAGGGTACGGCGCTGGGGACACTGGGACCCGCTGGGGTGGGAGCCGGGGCACTGGGAGGCACTGGTATGGGGGCTGGGAGGCGCTAGGAGGCACAGAGGGGAACTGGGGGCACTGGGACGCACAGGGGTGGAAGTTAGGAGTACTGGGAGGCACTGGGGTGGGAGCTGGGGCACTGGGAGGCGCTGGTATGGGGGCTGGGAGGCGCTAGGAGGCACAGAGGGGAACTGGTGGCACTGGGACGCACAGGGGTGGAAGCTAGGAGCACTGGGAGGCACTGGGGTGGGTGCTGGGGGCACTGGGGTGGGAGCTGGGGCACTGGGAGGCACTGGTATGGGTGCTGGGGGCACTGGGGTGGGAGCTGGGGCACTGGGAGGCACTGGTATGGGTGCTGGGAGGCACTAGGAGGCACAGAGGGGAACTGGTGGCACTGGGACGCACAGGGGTGGAAGCTAGGAGCACTGGGAGGCACTGGGGTGGGAGCTGGGGCACTGGGAGGCGCTGGTATGGGTGCTGGGAGGCGCTAGGAGGCACAGAGGGGAACTGGGGGCACTGGGACGCACAGGGGTGGAAGTTAGGAGCACTGGGAGGCACTGGGGTGGGAGCTGGGGCACTGGGAGGCGCTGGTATGGGGGCTGGGAGGCGCTAGGAGGCACAGAGGGGAACTGGTGGCACTGGGACGCACAGGGGTGGAAGCTAGGAGCACTGGGACCTGCTGGGGTGGCCGCGGGGGGCACTGGGGTGGGAGCTGGGGCACTGGGAGGCACTGGTATGGGTGCTGGGAGGCACTAGGAGGCACAGAGGGGAACTGGTGGCAGTGGGACGCACAGGGGTGGAAGCTAGGAGCACTGGGAGGCACTGGGGTGGGAGCTGGGGCACTGGGAGGCGCTGGTATGGGTGCTGGGAGGCGCTAGGAGGCACAGAGGGGAACTGGTGGCAGTGGGACGCACAGGGGTGGAAGCTAGGAGCACTGGGAGGCACTGGGGTGGGTGCTGGGGGCACTGGTGTGGGAGCTGGGGCACTGGGAGGCACTGGTATGGGTGCTGGGGGCACTGGGGTGGGAGCTGGGGCACTGGGAGGCACTGGTATGGGTGCTGGGAGGCACTAGGAGGCACAGAGGGGAACTGGTGGCACTGGGACGCACAGGGGTGGAAGCTAGGAGCACTGGGAGGCACTGGGGTGGGAGCTGGGGCACTGGGAGGCACTGGTATGGGTGCTGGGGGCACTGGGGTGGGAGCTGGGGCACTGGGAGGCACTGGTATGGGTGCTGGGGGCACTGGGGTGGGAGCTGGGGCACTGGGAGGCACTGGTATGGGTGCTGGGAGGCACTAGGAGGCACAGAGGGGAACTGGTGGCACTGGGACGCACAGGGGTGGAAGCTAGGAGCACTGGGAGGCACTGGGGTGGGAGCTGGGGCACTGGGAGGCGCTGGTATGGGTGCTGGGAGGCGCTAGGAGGCACAGAGGGGAACTGGGGGCACTGGGACGCACAGGGGTGGAAGTTAGGAGCACTGGGAGGCACTGGGGTGGGAGCTGGGGCACTGGGAGGCGCTGGTATGGGGGCTGGGAGGCGCTAGGAGGCACAGAGGGGAACTGGTGGCAGTGGGACGCACAGGGGTGGAAGCTAGGAGCACTGGGAGGCACTGGGGTGGGAGCTGGGGCACTGGGAGGCACTGGTATGGGGGCTGGGAGGCGCTAGGAGGCACAGAGGGGAACTGGTGGCAGTGGGACGCACAGGGGTGGAAGCTAGGAGCACTGGGAGGCACTGGGGTGGGAGCTGGGGCACTGGGAGGCGCTGGTATGGGTGCTGGGGGCACTGGGGTGGGAGCTGGGGCACTGGGAGGCACTGGTATGGGTGCTGGGAGGCACTAGGAGGCACAGAGGGGAACTGGTGGCAGTGGGACGCACAGGGGTGGAAGCTAGGAGCACTGGGAGGCACTGGGGTGGGAGCTGGGGCACTGGGAGGCGCTGGTATGGGGGCTGGGAGGCGCTAGGAGGCACAGAGGGGAACTGGTGGCAGTGGGACGCACAGGGGTGGAAGCTAGGAGTACTGGGAGGCACTGGGGTGGGTGCTGGGGGCACTGGCGTGGGAGCTGGGGCACTGGGAGGCACTGGTATGGGTGCTGGGGGCACTGGGGTGGGAGCTGGGGCACTGGGAGGCACTGGTATGGGTGCTGGGGGCACTGGGGTGGGAGCTGGGGCACTGGGAGGCACTGGTATGGGTGCTGGGAGGCACTAGGAGGCACAGAGGGGAACTGGTGGCACTGGGACGCACAGGGGTGGAAGCTAGGAGCACTGGGAGGCACTGGGGTGGGAGCTGGGGCACTGGGAGGCACTGGTATGGGTGCTGGGAGGCGCTAGGAGGCACTGGGATTGGCACTGGGAACGCTGGGGGACAACAGGAGGTGTTGGCGGGGCACTGGGAGGCGCTGGGACTGGGGGCGCTGGGATCTGCTGGGGTGGGCAGCGGGAGATGGGTGACTGGGGTGGGTGCTGGGAGGCGTGGGGGCAGGTCTATGGGGCGCCGGGGGGGGGGTGGCGGGGTGTGTGTGTGTGGGGGGGTCCCTGACGTCCCCTGCCCCCCCGCAGCGGCCCCGTACTGGGTGCGCCGCCCCCAGAGCGGGGTCTTCGGCCCCGGGGAGACGGCGCGGCTGGACTGCCTGGTGGAGGGCAAGCCCCGGCCCCACGTCGCCTGGCGCCTCAACGGGGTCCCCATCGAGGGTAGGGGGGACGCCTCAGGGTCTGGGGGGCCCTGGAGGGGTGTTGGGGTCCCCGGGGGATTATTGGGGGCGGGGGTCCCGGGGGCTGGAGAAGGGGGGAAGAGGCCCTTTTGGCGTCCCTGGCTTTTTGGGGTGGGGTTATTGGGGTCCGTGGAGGGGATGTCGGGGTCCCTGCGGGGGTTTTGGGGCTCTCCGGAAGATGTTGGGGTCCCTGTGGAGGATATGGGGGGGTCCCTGGGGAGGCAGCGGGGGTCCCTGAGGGTGGGCAGGGGTCCCCGGGGAGGCCGTGGGGGTCCCCAAGGAGGCCGTGGGGGTCCCCGGGGAGGCAGGAGGTGTCCCTGAGGGTGCGCAGGGGTCCCCGGGGAGGCCGTGGGGGTCCCCAAGGAGGCCGTGGGGGTCCCTGGGGAGGCAGCAGGGTCCCGCGGGTGCCCTCACCCCCCCCCCCCCCAAAATCCGTTGCAGAGGTGCCGGGGTCCAGCCGGCGAGCGGTGCGGGAGGGGGCACTGGTGCTGTCCCGCCTGGAGCCCAACGACACGCTGGTGGCCCAGTGCGAGGCCCACAACCGCCACGGGCGCCTGCTGGCCAACGCCTTCGTCTACGTCGTGGGTGCGTGGCGGGGCGGGGGGGGGGGGGGGGGCGCGGAGGGGTGTCCCGGCCACCGGGGACCCCCCCCTCGGGGGCACCCCCATCCTCCTGCAGCCCTCCTCCTGCCAAGGGCGTTGTTCCCCCCCCCCCCCCATCCCTGCGACGGCATCCCCGTGCGATGGTGGTTCCCCGACCGCGGATGTGGTCCCCGCTTCCACCCCATCCTCGATGGGCAACCGCATCCCCCCCCACTTGGCAACCGCATCCCCCCCCCCCTTGGCAACCGCATCCCCCCCCTTCTGGGCAACCGCATCCCCCCCCCTTAGCAACCACATCTCCATGGCAACCGGGTCTCCCCCAGCACCCGTCCTGCATCCCCCCTACCAACCATCCCCGGGGGGGGGGGGGGTGACACCCTTCCCGTAGCAACCAGCCCCACGGCAACCCCCTCCGTTGCCGTGGCAACCGGGCAACAGGACCGTCGCCGTGGCAACCTGCCTCATCAACCGCTGTTCCCGCGGCAACCCCCGCTGGCTACCTGTTGCCGCGGCGATGGCCGTCTCTGTGGCAACTGGGGGTACCTGTTGCCATGGCGATGGCTAGGGTGGCCTTGATGTCCCAGGAGGGGAGCGGGAGGTTTTTTTGGGGGGGGGGGGGGGGTGTCCAGACACTCCGTTCACTGCCCTGTCCCCCCCCCCCCCCAGAGCTGCCGGTGAAGATCCTGACGCCGGACGAGACGCCGTACGCCGTGGTGGAGAACCAGACGGTGTTCCTGCACTGCCGGGCTTTCGGGGCCCCCGCGCCCACCGTCGAGTGGTGAGACCCCCCTCCCCGGGACCCCTCCCGGACCCCCGAGACCCCCGGTGCCCGCCCCCCCCCCCCCTGAGGCTTTGCCCCCACCCCAGGCTGACCCCGGGGCTGGAGCCAGCCCTGCAGGATGACCGGGCCTTCGTCTTCACCAACGGGACCCTGCGGCTGGGCCCGGTGGCGCGGGGGGACGGGGGGCCCTTCACTTGCCGGGCCCACAACGCCCACAGCAACGCCAGCATCATCGCCCACCTCGACGTCAAAGGTACCGGGACCCCCGGGGACCCCCCCCGGCCCGCGACTGCCCACGTTACCCACTGACCCCCCGGGATGTCCCTTATTCCCCTGGAGAACCTTTGGGATCCCCAAAGACTTCCAGGCATCCCTCGGAGCCCCCCCAGGGACCCCCGAATCCTTCCTGGGACCTCACAGAGCTCTCCAGCCTCCCCCAGATCCTTCCCAGCACCCCCCAGAGCTTCCCAAGGACCCCTAAATCCTTCCTGGGATCCGCCAGAGTCTTCCTGGGACTCCCCAAGCACTCCTGTGCCTTCCAAATCCTTCCTGAGAGCCCCCCCCAAAGCCTCTCCAGGGCCCCCCACGTCTTTCCTGGTGCCGCCAAGAGCCCTCCAGGGGCCCCCAAATCCTTCCTGGGATCCTCCAGTGCCCCCCCAAGTCTTTTCAGGGATCCCCTAGAGCCCCATAGAACCCCCCAGATCCTTCCCGGGATCCCGAAGAGCCCTCCTGTGCCCCCCAAATCCTTCCTGAGACTCCTATATCCTTACGGGGACCCCCCTCAAGCCCTCCCAGATCCTTCCTGGGACCCTCAGAGCCCCTTCAGGTCCCCCTAAATTCTTCCTGGCACCCCCAGGGCCCCCCCAAATCCTACCCAGCACCCCTCGGCCCCTCTCCGTTAACCCTTTGCTGCCCGTGGCAGTGGCTACACGGATCGAGGTGCCCCCCCAGACCGTGACGGCAAAGAAGGGGGAGACGGTGACCTTCCGCTGCGTGGCCGCCTTCGACCCCGGGCTGGCCCCCCGCGGCCTCGAGTGGCGCCGGGACGGGCGGCTGCTGCGCGAGACGGCTGACAGCGACAAGTGAGGGGGTGGGCGGGGGGGTGCTGGGGGGCCCTGTGGCCCCCCCCCGGGTGGCTGACAGCACCTGCCTCTCCCCTCAGGTACTCGCTGACCGGGGACACGCTGACGGTGGCCGGAGTGGACTATGCTGACCAGGGCAGCTTCTCCTGCCGCGCCTGGACCCTCCTGGACGCTGTCGAGGCCGAGGCGCAGCTCCGCGTCGTGGGTGAGCCCCCCCCATCTCAAACCCCGGGGGGGGGACACACGTGGGACCCTGCTGCGGGGGCCCCCCAAATCCTCCCCGGGGCACCACTGCACCCAGGGCTGGGTCCCGCCCCGGTTCTGATCCCGTTACGCCCGGTTTTGCCCCAGTTATGCCTCTGTTACCTCTGATTCTGCCCAGTGACCCCAGTTCTGCCCCAGTGACCCCAGTTCTGCCCCACCACCCTTCACTAACTGCCCCGGCCCCCCCCCCAGGCCGGCCGGGCCCCCGTGCGGGATCTGCAGGTGCTGGAGGTGGACGAGCGCCAGGTCCGGCTCAGCTGGACCCCAGGAGACGAGCACAACAGCCCCGTGGAGAGTAAGGGGGGGGGGGGGGGCTGGGGTGGGACCAGGGGGGGTTCTGGGGGTGTCTAGGGGGTCCTGGGGGTCTGCAGGGTGGGACTGGGGGGAAATCAGGGGGACCTAGGGTGTCTGGGGGGGGGGGGCTATGGGGAGGTCAGGAGGTGTCAGGGGTATGGTCAGGGCTGTTGGGAGCTGATGGGGTCCTGGAGGGGGTCCTGGGGGGCTTCAGGGGGTCCTTGGGGGGGGGGGATTTGGGGTGTCTGGGAGGGGGTCAGGGTGGTCTTGGCGGGGTTCAGAGGTCATGGGGGAAGCTGAGGGTTTTGGGGGGAACCGGAGGGGTTCAGGGCATCTGGTGTTGGAGGAGGGATCTGGGGTTGTCGGGGCTGGAGGAGGAGGAACGGTGGAGGTGGTGGGGATTTGGGGGGTGCTGGGGAGCTTGGGGGCACCCGTAACCCCCCCCACGCCCCCCCCCCAGAGTTCGTGGTGGAGGAGGAGGAGGGCATCTTCGCGCCCGGACGCTTCGTGGAGCGGCTGACGGTGCCGGGGGAGCAGCCCTGGGCCCCCCCTCACCCTCTCGCCCTACGGCCGCTACCGCTTCCGGGTGCTGGCGGCAAACGCCTACGGCCGGGGGGAGCCCAGCGCCCCCAGCGCCCCCATCTCCACCCCCCCCGCGGGTGAGTGGCCCCCGGGGACCCCGAAACCCCCCATCTCCAGCCCCCCCCCCCCCCGGTGGGTAGGTTCCCCCCAAATCCTTCCTGGGGACCTGCAACCCCGTCCAGTGCCCCACTGCCACCCCCCTGGCAGCTAGGTGCCTCCCAGGCACCCTGGGGACCCCAAAACCCCTTTGCCGCTCCCCCCCACTGAAGAACCCCCCCATCAAATGCTCCTGGGGACCATGACCCCCCCCAAAGGGACCTCAAATCCCCCCCCCCAAGGGACCCCAAACTCTACCCCCCGCGTTCCCATATCCCACATCCAACTGGTACCCGACCACCCAAAAGGGGTTGGGGGGTGTCTCTGCCCCCCCCCCAAAGGGTCTGTGGGTATTTGGGGGGGGGTCTCTGAGCCTCTATCCACCCCCCAGCCCCCGAGCGCAACCCTGGGGGGGTCAAGGGTGAAGGCAAACGAGACCAACAACCTGGTCATCACCTGGCAGGTACCGGGGACCCAGGCGTCCTGGAAAGGGGGGGGGGGGCTGTGGGGAGCCAGGGGGACCGGGGATCCCAGCTCGGGGGGCTGGGGGACCCCAGTGAGGGTTTTTGGGGATCGGGGGGGGGGCTGGGGCAGGTTTGGGAGGGGTGGGAAG